>NC_077227.1:749623884-749661384 GCF_027887165.1 Monodelphis domestica | reverse complement strand
GAGCCCGGCCAAGAGGGAGCCAGGGCAGGCCTGCGCGCACACGCACACACGCACGTGCACACGCACACACGCTCGCACACGCACACACACTCACACACACGCACGTGCACACGCACACACGCTCACACACGCCTCTCCACCTCTCGCCCGTGAACCTTGGTCCCGCCTGGGTCCCGCCTGGGTCTCCCGTGCCGGGCCGCCCCCGCCCCCTCCCCAGGAGGCTTAGTCGGGGTGGGCGGCCTTACGTGATGTACTTGTTGTACAGGATGAAGGCGTGCTCGATGTTGCCCTCGTCCGAGTAGATGGCGGCCATGCGGATGATCTCCAGGCCCGAGCGGAAGTAGCGCCGGGGGGGCACGTCCTCGCTGATCTCCACGGCGCTGCCCACCTGGATGAGGGCTCGCACCCTCTCCTCGGGGGGGAGGCTCACGTCCCCGTGGTCAGGCATCGGGCCGCGATCTCTAGAGGGGACAGAAGGCGGGCGAGGGAGGCCTGGAGGGGCGCCCGGGGGAGCCGCTGACCAGGCCCAGCACAGCTCTCTCCTCCCATCGGTCCCAGCTCGGGCCGCCCCCGCCGGCTGCCATCTTCCCGTCCCTGGTAGGCGCAGAGCCCGAGGAGCCGGGCCGGGGAGGCCAGGAGGAGGCTGTGGCGGCTCTTTAGGGCCGGCCCGGGGAAGCCCCGGAGGCTGAAGGGGAGCCCGCAGAGGGGTGATGAGGCTCCCAGCAGGGACGTCCTCTAGGCCTCGGGAGGGCCGCCTGTCCCCGTCTGGGCTCTCTTCCGGGATCTCACAGGCTACAGCAGGGGCCGGGAGGAGGCGGAAGCACTTCTTCCCGGAGCCGCCCTTCTGGGCCTGATGGGCCCGTTTGGGCACAGGGTGATGGGGCGAGCGCGCTCGGGGTCCGGGCGGCGCCATTGTCTTCCCACACCCTCCCCTTCCGGCGCAGCAGGGCGGCTGGGGCTGGCCAGGGGCACCCGGCGAGGAAGGGTCGTTGACCAGATCCGAACCCAGGACCTCCCGTCTCCCCTGAGCCGCCCGGCCGCCCCGTCCACCCCAAGCCAGGAGCTCAGACTTGAAAACAAGATTTTGGTCGCCCTGGCGAGCCCCAATACTGCTGCCGAGATGAGGGCGCCCAGACGGCCTTAGGCATGACGGCGGAAGTCAGGTGGAGACCGTGGGATCCTCTCTGGGGTCTCCCCTCTCCTCCTCCCCTGTGGCTGCCTCTGGAGACGCCGTGGAACTGCCGATGGCTGCGGCCTCCCCATCGACCAAAGGGGGAGAGAGGTGGCTCAGTGGCTGGAGCATCAGACCTGGGCGCGGGGAGTCCTGGGTTCAAATTTAGCCTTAGACACTTCCTAGCGGGGAGGCCCTGGGCCAGTCACCGAACCTCTAACGACCTGACAAAAGGACTGGCCGGGATGGGCCCGCGAGGCCACAGAAAGCTGGCCGGGCCCAACAACCCTCTTCAGCTCAGTCCCGCACCCGGGTGCCACAGGAGAAAGGAGAGACGTGACCGGGGATGGCCCGACAGGAGCGGCGAGGCTGAGCGTGCGGAGGAGAGGCGGCACCAACGGCATCCTGAGAGCACTGAACATCGAGGTCACAAGCTAGCTGGCCTGGGAGGGAGCCAGAGAGCACAGAGTCGGGGGGACACCAGGAGAGAGCCAGAGCCGGGGGGACACCAGGAGTCTGGTAGGGAGCCAGAGAGCACAGAGCCGGGGGGGACACTGGGAGCCAGAGCCAGAGAGCACAGAGTCGGGGGGGACACTGGGAGCCTGGGAGGGAGCCAGAGAGCACAGAGTCGGGGGGACACCAGGAGAGAGCCAGAGCCGGGGGGACACCAGGAGTCTGGTAGGGAGCCAGAGAGCACAGAGCCGGGGGGGACACTGGGAGCCAGAGCCAGAGAGCACAGAGTCGGGGGGGACACTGGGAGCCTGGGAGGGAGCCAGAGAGCACAGAGTCGGGGGGACACCAGGAGAGAGCCAGAGCCGGGGGGACACCAGGAGTCTGGGAGGGAGCCAGAGAGCACAGAGTCGGGGGGGACACCGGGAACCAGAGAGCACAGAGTCGGGGGGACACTGGGAGCCTGGGAGGGAGCCAGAGAGCACAGAGTCGGGGGGACACCAGGAGAGAGCCAGAGCCGGGGGGACACCAGGAGTCTGGGAGGGAGCCAGAGAGCACAGAGTCGGGGGGGACACCGGGAACCAGAGAGCACAGAGTTGGGGGGACACTGGGAGCCTGGGAGGGAGCCAGAGAGCACAGAGTCGGGGGGACACCAGGAGTCTGGGAGGGAGCCAGAGCCAGAGAGCACAGAGCCGGGGGGGACACTGGGAGCCAGAGCCAGAGAGCACAGAGCAGGGGGGACACTGGGAGCCTGGGAGGGAGCCAGAGAGCACAGAGTTGGGGGGACACCAGGAGAGAGCCAGAGCCGGGGGGACACTGGGAGCCTGGGAGGGAGCCAGAGAGCACAGAGTCGGGGGGACACCAGGAGAGAGCCAGAGCCGGGGGGGACACCGGGAACCAGAAAGCACAGAGTTGGGGGGACACTGGGAGCCTGGGAGGGAGCCAGAGCCAGAGAGCACAGAGCCGGGGGGGACACTGGGAGCCAGAGCCAGAGAGCACAGAGTCGGTGGGACACCAGGAGAGAGCCAGAGCCGGGGGGACACTGGGAGCCTGGGAGGGAGCCAGAGAGCCCAGAGTCGGGGGGGACACCGGGAACCAGAGAGCCAGAGCCGGGGGGACACTGGGACCCTGGGAGGGAGCCAGAGAGCACAGAGTCGGGGGGACACCAGGAGTCTGGGAGGGAGCCAGAGCCAGAGAGCACAGAGCCGGGGGGGACACTGGGAGCCAGAGCCAGAGAGCACAGAGCAGGGGGGACACTGGGAGCCTGGGAGGGAGCCAGAGAGCACAGAGTTGGGGGGACACCAGGAGAGAGCCAGAGCCGGGGGGACACTGGGAGCCTGGGAGGGAGCCAGAGAGCACAGAGTCGGGGGGACACCAGGAGAGAGCCAGAGCCGGGGGGGACACCGGGAACCAGAAAGCACAGAGTCGGGGGGACACCAGGAGTCTGGGAGGGAGCCAGAGCCAGAGAGCACAGAGCCGGGGGGGACACTGGGAGCCAGAGCCAGAGAGCACAGAGCAGGGGGGACACTGGGAGCCTGGGAGGGAGCCAGAGAGCACAGAGTTGGGGGGACACCAGGAGAGAGCCAGAGCCGGGGGGACACTGGGAGCCTGGGAGGGAGCCAGAGAGCACAGAGTCGGGGGGACACCAGGAGAGAGCCAGAGCCGGGGGGGACACCGGGAACCAGAAAGCACAGAGTTGGGGGGACACTGGGAGCCTGGGAGGGAGCCAGAGAGCACAGAGTCGGGGGGACACTGGGAGCCTGGGAGGGAGCCAGAGAGCACAGAGTCGGGGGGACACCAGGAGCCTGGGAGGGAGCCAGAGAGCACAGAGCCAGGGGGACATCAGGAGAGAGCCAGAGCCGGGGGTACACTGGGAGCCTGGGAGGGAGCCAGAGAGCCAGAGCCGGGGGTACACTGGGAGCCTGGGAGGGAGCCAGAGAGCACAGAGTCAGGGGGGACACCGGGAACCAGAGAGCAAAGAGTTGGGGGGACACCAGGAGTCTGGGAGGGAGCCAGAGCCAGAGAGCACAGAGTTGGGGGGACACCGGGAGCCTGGGAGGGAGCCAGAGAGCACAGAGTTGGGGGAATGCTGGGAGCCTCCCTGAAGACAAACTTGGGGGAAGGGGCAGAGGCGGGCTGGGAAGGCTTGTACTCCTTGGGTGGGGGCCCTGCAAGGGCAGTTAATGTTGGGGGAGGAGGACGAGGACCTTCTTGGGCTCTGGGTGAGAGTGATTCATGCCCACACCTACAGGGAAGGGACTCCTGGGGAAAAGGGAGGCAGGTGTGCTGACCATTTCCTGCTGGTGAATGGAGAGAAGGAGGAAATACAAGAAAGGACACTCGATCTATGGATGACACAACTGCGTTTGAGGAGGCAGAAAAGGCGGCCTTCAAGGCTTTCCTCAGAGGGAGACACCTGTCAGGGACCCGAGAAGATCAAACTCTGAGATTCTTTAAAAGAGAAGTCTGTGGAGGCAGGGGGTGGCTCTGGAGATCAAGAACTAGGACTGGAATCAGGAGGTCCTGTGTTCAGCGCGTCCTAGCTGGGTGACCCTGGGCAAGTCACTTGACCCCCACTGCCCAGCCTTTATCCCTCTTCTGCCTTAGAACCATGGCACAGTCTTGATGCTAAGATGGAAGGTTTAAAAAAGACGGCTTAGAAAAGGCTTCCCAGAGGGATGGGATTTTGGCTGGCCTGACAGGAGATGGACTGAGGGGGCCGGGGCAGTGCCAGAGGGGGGCTCTTAAACGTCAGGACTCGGCAACAGATTGGCAACGGGAGCTGGCGAGGGTAAAGGGTCAGGGACGTCACCTGGAACCCTCAGCAGTAAGAGGGGAATCAGGAAGAGGCGAGGGCTTGGGAGAAAAGAGAATCCGGCGGTGTGGCTTGAGCTGGATGAGGTTGGAGGAAGGGAGGGCCAGGGCTGGACCAGGAGAGCAGGGGGCCGCCAGACAGTGACAGAGCAGGGCCAGGTATCTGAGGAGACCAGGAGCTGCTCCCAGGAGAGATGGCGGTGGGGAAAACGCAGGGGCAGCCCCCAGACCCCACCTTTTCAAGGCCCGGGCCAACATGGAAATCCAGAAGTCCCCAGTTTATTTGGTTTGAGGGTAGAAAGCCCAGGTGTCAGTCTCTCAAGCTGAAGGTCCTGAGTTCGATCCTCAGTAAGGAGGGTGTGACATACTGGGAGAAGCTTCTGGAGACAAAAGAGCTACTTGACTTCGGATGGGAAGTCCATTGTCTGGTGAAGAGGGACCTTCCCTCAGGGGGAGCCTCCCCTGGGACAAGGGCAAAACCTGGGTCTCTCTGGATTTCCATGTTGACACCAGCCTTCTCGGGGATGCCGAAATGTGGTCCCGAGGGTGCTTGTCTACACAGGTCCAGGGAGAGGGTCAACCCTCCCCTGTGGGCACCATGGCTGTGTCTGTCCTTCCCCAGGGCCATCCTTCTCCTAGGGCTTGGAGCTAGGGTGGAGGAGGTGCTTCCCCACCCTTCAGATCCAAGCCCCAAGTAATTCCTAGAAGGGAACATCTACTCACGGGAAGGCAAGGAGAGAAGGTAAAGGAGAGGCCCCAGGAAAGGGGGTGCCAGGGAGCATGGCAGAGATAGGAGAGATCAGAGACTCAAGGAGAGAGACAGTGAGAGAGGAAGAGGGACAAGAGTCAGGGATAGAGACAAGAGAAAGGAATCGTCGGACACTGGAGGAGACGGAGAGACAGAGAGACAGGGGGAGAGAAAAACAGAAACAGACGAGAGAGTTGAAACTAGGAGAGATAAGAGACAGAGACAAGAGTTAGAGAGAAACAGAGAAGAGAGGGAAAATCAGAGACAAGAAACAAGGAGAGACAGAGACAAGGAGAGACAGAATCAGGGAGAGACAAAAGAGAGGAGAGACAGAATGATAAGAGACAGAGACAAGAGTTAGAGAGAAACAGAGAAGAGAGGGAAAGTCAAAGAGAGACAAGAAACAAGGAGAGACAGAGACAAGGAGAGACAAATAGACAAGAGACAGAGAGAGAGACAAAAGAGAGAGGAGAGACAGAAAGATAAGAGAGAGACAGAGACAAGAGTTAGAGAGAAACAGAGAAGAGAGGGAAAGTCAAAGAGAGACAAGAAACAAGGAGAGACAGAGACAAGGAGAGACAAATAGACAAGAGACAGAGAGAGACAAAAGAGAGAGGAGAGACAGAAAGATAAGAGAGAGACAGAGACAAGAGTTAGAGAGAAAGAGAAGAGAGGGAAAGTCAAAGAGAGACAAAAAACAAGGAGAGAGAGACAAGGAGAGACAAATAGACAAGAGACAGAGAGAGAGACAAAAGAGAGGAGAGACAGAAAGATAAGAGAGAGACAGAGACAAGAGTTAGAGAGAAACAGAGAAGAGAGGGAAAGTCAAAAAGAGGCAAGAAACAAGGAGAGACAGAGACAAGGAGAGACAAATAGACAAGAGACAGGGAGAGAGACAAAAGAGAGAGAGACAGAAAGCTAAGAGAGAGACAGAGATAAGAGGGAGACAGAGAGACACACAAGGGAGAAAAGTCAGACATGCAGAAACAGACAAGGGAGAGTCTAGATAGGGAGGCACAGAGTAAGAGAAAAAAGTGAGAGACAAGAGATAAGCAGAGACAGAGACAGGAGAGACAGGGAGACACGGACAGAGAGACGATAGAGAGAAAAAAGACGAGATATCCAGAGTCAGAGATGAGAGACGGAGAGACAGAAAGGCAGGGAGAGATAGAGACAAGAGACAGGGAGACTTAAGAGACGAGAGAAAGCCAAAGACGAGAGACGCCAGAGAGGGACGTCACCCCGCGGAGCCGGGACTTGCAGATGTCTCCCCCACCCCGCTTCTTGCCCTCCCCTCCCCCTTCCCGTCGCTCCCACTCACCCGCCTCTCCGCTTCCGCGGTTCGGGCCTCCCCCAGTCTCGTTCTGGTTCCCTCCGTGCCCCGCCCCCAACGCCAGCGGAGACGTGCGAGTGACGTCACATCCGGTACCGACCAGCTCGGTGGCCTTTAGTATACCCCGCCGCCCGGAGAGCAGGGAATGTGAGCCCGCCTCCGTTGAGCGGCTGGGGCCAATGAGGAGTCGCGGGGCGGAGGCCATCTTGGTAAAGAGAAGGAGGCGGAGCAATTTCTTAAAGGAGCCGGAGGAGCACAGTGGTATCGTCCACTTCCAGGATCTTTGGAGCGCCGCCTGGCAGCGGACATTTTATATAGAGTTTTAAGGTTTGAAAGTGCCTGATCCGTGTTAACTCATTTATGAAGCATCTGCTGTCGGGCCCGATGTCCTGCGCTCAAGTCCAACTCTTCGTGACCCCATTTGGGGTTTCCCTGACAGATACTTAAGTGTTTGCCATTTTCTTCTTCAGCTCATTTTACAGATGACGAAACTGAGGCAGGGAGGGTAAAGTGACTTGCCTCCCTCCCCCTCCGTCGACCCTCCCCCGCCCCTCCCCCTTCTCTCCTAGTTACAACCAGGCAAACAGGATTTAGTGATTTGCCACTTGCCCACGATCACGACTAGGACGCATCTGAGGTCACATTTGAACCCAGATCCTCCCGACTCCAGGCCCGGCTCTCTAGCATCCCCCTCCATGGGTCTTCTTGACTGGCCCCCATCCATCTCCCATCTCCTTGGCTTGGACATTCCTAAGTCTCTCTCCAGATAGTCTCAGTGTGTGATGGCTTCAGCTCTTCTGCGTCCATTCTGCAGCTCATCATGCCCTCTGCCGGGCATAACCATCCGCTGGGCTGTGGCACCGGAGGTTGCCCTGCTTCCATGGCCAGCCTCAAGCCCAGGTTTCCCTGTCTGAGGCCATCCTCCCTATACGGGTGCCTCAAATCTGCTGCAGGGGGAGGGGAGGGGGGGCAGTTTTCAGGTACACAAAAAGTTAGACCACGTTGGGGGAATCGGGTTCACGTCCTAGGAGTTAGCTGGACAAGCTGGGGCCTGGAGTCTGGCTGGGACGTGGCAGTACCGTAGAGAGGCATGGAGGTCAAGGAGGAAACCGGCACAACCACTGCCTGCAGGGACTTGGGGCCTGGGCAGGATGGACCTTCTTGGATGAAAAGGTTGATTAAACTTGTCCTACTCCACTAACTAGGGGAGAACTTGGAGCAATGGGAAGAAGTCTCAGGGTTAGGACGGATGGAAGGAAAAACTGAACAGTTAGATCTGCCTCAAAGTGGGTTTTGTATTGTCTTGGGAGGTAGTGAGCTCCTGGAGGTCTTCAAGCAGAGACTGGTGACCTACTTTGGGGGTTTGATACAGAGAAGGTAGGGCAAGAAGGCCTCTGATCTCCCAACTCTGGCCTGGGATGCTGAAAGGTTGGTTGATCACTTGGGTACGTATGCTCTAGAGCAGTGATGGTCAACCAATGACACACATGCCGAAGATGGCACACAGAGCCCTCCCCCCTTCTCCCAGTGTTACTTGGAAGGCAGAGGGACTGGGCAGAGCTGCTCCCCTCCTCCTCTCCACCACACCCCACAACATTGTTTCATATCCCCTGCCCCTCCACCCAGTAGCCCAATGGGAGCACTTTTTCCCTCCTGTGTGGGGCAAGGGGGAGGCATGGCACTCAGTCTCTAAAAGGTTCACCATCACTGCTGTAGAGGGAATTCTTTTGTTTTGTCGTATTGGTTGGGCTAGATGACCATGGAGGAAGTTAAGTGGCACAGTGGATGGAGTGCTGGACTGGAGTTTAAATCCTGCCTCAGACCCTTATTCTCCCTCAGCCTCCGTTTCCCCAACCCATAAAATGGGATTAAAAATTCACAACCACAGGGCCAGTTAGGTGTCTCAGTGGGTTGGGAGCCGGGAGGTCCTAGGTTCAAATTTAACCTCAGCCACTTCCTAGCTGTGTGACCCTGGTCCAGTCACTAAATTGCCTAGCCACCCGAATTGCCTAGCCCTTGCTGCTCTATGGCCTTGGAACTGATATACAGTATGGATTCCAAGATAAGGGCTTAAGAACAAACAAAGGGATGCCACCTCTGCCTTTGTCTTCCAAGGGCTGTTGTGAGGATTAAATGAGTTCATGGGTTGGATTGCTTTGCAAACCTTAAAGGACCAGCTCTTTCTTCCCAAGCTTTTCTCTTGGAGGCAGCCCCTGCAGGCCTTGTGGTTCCCTCCTCTCCTCGAGCCTACTCGGAGGCCATCCTCATCCTCCAGGCCTTCCTCCCTGGACTCCCAGGCTCTGCTCTCCTTCCCTCCCTTCTCTGCGGCGTCCTCCACCCAGCCTCCCACAGAACCTCCCAGGGAGTCTGACCGTGCCCCTCCCGGGCTCAAGAACCTTCCGTGGTTCCCTGACGCTCCTAGAACAAGACAAACGCCGGAGCCTGTGGCTGAAGCTCCAGGCAGCTCCTGGGCGGGTACTTTTGGGCCTGGTGATGCTCCAGCCAATCTGGCCCCGGAACGGGAGGGCAGTTTGTCTGCCGGGCCCATCTCTGCCCACAAAACTCGTCCCCTTCAAAGCCCAGCCTGGCTCTGGCCCCCCGGCCGGCCCCCGTCTGTCTCTGTGGAGCCTTTTTCTAAGCAACGTGCTCGATCGAGGGGCCTTCTCGGGGCTAGGCTGGGCCAGACGGGAAAAGGATCCCAGCTGTGGGGGGAGGCTGGGGGACAATGGAGGCTCTGGGGCCCCGCCACGGAGGGGGGAGGGGATCAGGGGAGGCAGGCCTGGACGCGTGGCCGGTGTCAGGGGGAGAGTGGAGGCTCCCCTCTCCCAGCCGCCCTTTGACTGGGAGCAGACTAGCCCGCTGCCCCGGCGGGCTCTCCCGGCCTCCCCCACTCGGCTCCTCTCATTCCAAGGAGGGCGGCAGCCGCCTCGCATAGCCCATGTACGGGCCTCTCTCCGGCCTGGCCCAGGAGGGGCTCCACGCTCGCGCCAGCGGACGTCGAGACAACGTTCAATGGAAATGAAGTGAAACACGACGAAAAGCCCATTTTGACACCACCTTCTCCCAGGACAGGCTCCCAGGAAGGGCCCCGCGTGGCCCCTGCTGGATCGACGACAACTACACAGGGGGTGGCCGTGGGGAGCCTCCTCCCACCTGACTGGGCCCCCAGCCTGTGGGAGGCCAGGCGGCCTGGCTCCCGGCCTCCCTTGTTTTTGAACCCTTCGCCTTCGGACGTGGGATCAGGGTAGGACCGGCGAGGCCTGGCCCTCTCCCCTCCCCGGCTGCCCCGCAGAGCGGAAAGTCGGGGCTCCCGGCACCTCTCCTTTCATTAGGACGTTCCGTCTTTGCAAAGCGTTTCTCCCAGCAAGGGGGTACGTGCAGTTATCCCCACTTTACAGAGGGGGAGCCTGAGGCGTAAGTGGCAGAGCAGAGATCTGAATCCGGCTCTTCTGCCTTCGAGGCTGGGGAGGGAAAGGAGCTGGTGGCCTAATAGGCCTAGACTTGGGAATGGGCGGAACCCTGGCTTCACTTGGATGAGATGTGACTCGCACACGCCCTAGGTCCTCTGCCTGCCTCAGTTTCTCTCACATGTAAAATGGGCATCCTACGGCACTCCCCTGAGAATTTAGGGGAGGGTCAAATGAGATATCCGTACTGCAGTTAGCAGTCCCTGGCACATAGTAAGTGCTTTAGCAATCGTTCCAGAGCCGCTGGGGGGCTCAGTGGAGGTAACCTTGGAACCAATACACGGTACTAATTCTAAGACAGACGGTGAGGGTTAGAAAAGAACGCGGATGGTGTCTGCGGCAGCACTTGAACCCAGGTCTTTTGGCAGCTAGGTGGCACAGTGGAGAGGATCAGAGTTCAAATCTGGCCTCAGACGCTCACCAGCTGAGGGGCCCTGGGCACGCCCCTCAATCCCATTTGCCCTGGTTTCCTCACCTGTAGGACAAGCCAGAGAAGGAAATGGCACATCGCTGGTCTGTTTGCCGAGTAAACCCAACGGAGTCCCGCAGAGTGAGGCAGGCCGAGGCCCGAACAGCTCCGGACTCGAGGCAGGCGAGCCAGGAAGGCCCGGCGGCGGACGGGGACGGCGTCCTGCCTCCGGATGTCTCTCTACCACCTTCACAGGAAGAAACGGAGGCCTCGGGCAAGGCGAGGCGGGGCCACCCCGGGGTGCCGAGCGATTCGGCTCCCGGCCTTCTCCCCTCTGCGGACGCCTGTGGGACGTCCTTGCCCAGCGCCCACCTCTCCAGCCGCCTCCTGGGAAGGGCCCCCCGGCCTGTGCCCATCCCCCCATGGCAGCCAGGAGGCGCCCGCGGGGGGCTCTGATCATCTCCGGGTGTGGGAGGCCTCCCCGGCCCGCCTCTGCCCCCCGCCTTCCCCGGGCTCCCCCGGGGTGAGGCCACTGCGTCCCCGGCCCGCCGACGGAGAGAAGGGGCTGAAGAGGCCGTCTGTGGTGAGGATAAAATGCCGTTTATTGGAAAGTCTCAGTGAAGTCATAGCACCTTTGGTCGTGACGGCGCCTGCGTCAAAGGACGGAAGCGCACAGCTAGGATCGCATCGCGGAAGCACGGTGACACGTTAAGGACGCGCAAGCGGACAGGCCGGAGACTAAGTCGCGGGCTCGAGAGCTCCTCCCCGTGTCGGGGGAGGGAAGAATCGAGCCAAACCCTCCCCAATCCCGGCCGGGCCTGGCCGGGCCTGGGCTCCATTCAGAAGGGCTGCTCCCTCGGATGATCCGGGCCTCAGTGTTCTCATCTGGGGAATGGGGCCGCGAAGGAGCTCCCTCAGAGCTGGGAGCAACTCCAAGGATCCGGGTGGAGGGCTCGGGCTCCTCTGGGCTAGCCCAGCCTCAACCCTGGTGGCAGCGGGGCTCTAGGAAGGCCGGAGGGGAGGAGGGCTGGAAGCTCGGCAGGGCGGGGTCTCAGGGCTCAGAGGAGGCTCTCGGGCCGCCGTCCGGGCCGTGTCTAACCTCACGTCTTCCTGGCACGGCTCGCAGGCCCTCCTGTGGGTCAGCGCCTGATCGGATGCACAGAGGAGACTCCTGGGCGCGGGCAGGGTGCCGGGGCCTGGCGCCCGTCCTCTCGTTCAGGCGTCCGGAGGCGGCCGCTGGAAGGTCCGAGCTCGAGGCGGGACCCCAGAGACGCTGTTCGGGGAGCCGGCGGGCTCTGCCGGGCTCGAGGTCGTCTTTCCGAGCTTCGCTGGTCTGTGAGGTGGGGACGAGGCTCCCACGGGCCGCGGTGGGCCCCAAAGCACCCAAGGGCCAGCACGCTCCAGGCGCCATCGGGGGCGGCCGCTGTCCATCTGAGGGAACGACGCGTTCAGAAAGGGCCCAGCCCAGGCCGCGCGCTCCCTTCTGGGGCTCCGGGAGGGCCTCAGGGGTAAAAGGGCCCGCGAGGGCCTTCCTGCCTCTCCAGCTAGCGCGCAGGACCTGCCCGAGGGCTCAGGACTGGCTTTAGGCCGGCGGAGACTGCGCAGGCACGAGGCGGGGGGACCCGGACGCGCACCCCCTCGCGTGACTGAGGGCCCCTCGGAGGGCCCAGAGAGGCTCTGAGTCCAAGCCCTCATTTTAAAGAGGAGGGAACGGAGGCCCAGGGAAGCCGGGGGACTGTCCGGGTCCTGCACGGAGGGCCCGACCTGGGCCTTGAGCCCGGGCTTCCCGACCAGCCCGCCGTCCTCTTGGGGATCTGCCTCATCGGGCTCCCTTCCTCACAGGCACAGCTGGCTCGAAGCCAGCCAGACCGAGCTGAATCCGTCCGGCCGCCCCTCCTGGACCAGAGGCCCCACCCCAGGGTCTCCTCGGCAGCTTTGAGTCGGAAAATCCTGAACACAAGAAAGCATGGCGCTCGCCGCGACGGGCCCGGGAGCGCCGCCACGACGACTTCGAAACGCCCCCCATCCTAGAACGGAGAGAAGCCGGCCGGCAGACCTCGAGACGCACGCTCGGTTTGGTGGCCCGCAGGGAGGCTCCCTGCTCATGGGCCAGTCCAGGCGGCGCCTCCCCGGGCCGGGCCCGACTACGCGTCGTGCCAGCCCTTCTCTTCCATCTGGCTTCTGCACAGCGGCGGCTGCCTCTCGGCCCCCCACTGCTCTGAGAAGTAGGGCCCGTTGTAACTGTTCAGTTTCTGTCTCTTGTTCCACGGGGGGAGGTTGTAGTTGGGCTTCAGGTTCCAGGTGTATCTGCTCTGGGAGTAGTCCTCTCGGGGGGGGCCCGGAGGGGGCAGAGGGGGGTGGCTGCCCACGTTCTGGCAAGCGTAATTCCGCCTGGGCTGGTTTTTCCTAGACAGAAAGAACAAGGACAAACGTTAACGAGGTCTCCGGAGGGGAGGCAGCACAGCACGCCTCACGGGCGCCGCGTCCTCCGAGGCTGGTCCCGCCAGGAGCGACCGCGGCCTCTGCCCGGCAGCTTCACTGCGGATGAACGAGGGGAGCCCAAATGACCGACTCCTCGTGGAGACTCGCTATCAGGGAGCAGGACGGGGTGGGAGGGGGAAGCCTGGAGCTCAGAACAGCCCCAAAGGAGGTTCATGAACTGCTCCGGCACGCGATCGGGGACAAGAACGACGCGAGCCAGAGGGGAGCGGCGCAGGCCACGGGGAGATCGGGCCGCCGCCTTGTACTCCAGAGCGACGGCTGTGGGAACCGACTCCTCGCCTCCTGAAGGCAGGAAGGGTGAGGGAGAAAGTTCAGCAGTGGCAACGGCGGCACGTTGGCGCAGGGAACTTGGAGGTTGTACAGTCCGTCTGAAAGGCTCAGTGAGTAGAGCCAGGACTCGAGACAGGAGGGACCTGGCTTCAAATCTGGCCTCCCATGGCCTAGCGGTGTGAAGCTGGGCACGGCTTAATCCTCACTGCCTAGCCGTCCCACTCTTGTTTTTGAACCAATATGTAACATCAATTCTAGCCCGAAAGGAGGGCTTAGATTTAATTTTTAAAAAGACGAGGAACCCGGGCAGTGTTTGGCAGAGGATGAAAGACTGCTGAATAACGGAACTCTGCTGAAGAGTAGCAACAGTCATAAATAGCCCAAACGTCTCCTCTAATCACGAAAAAATCTGCCCGGCCTTCAAGGACCAAATGTGTATTTAGAGAGCGGCCACAAAACAGCTTCACCGAAGCACCCGGCGCTCCCGCACTGTGACTAGACTAGAAATCTCAAGTGGGCTCACTGATGCCCATCGGAACACCGTACCGGAAAGGGGCAGCACAGCACCACCCATGAAGAGCGCCTCTGCCAATGCCCTCCACCTCCCCCATAAAGCACTTCACTGGGCGCCCGCCCGGAGCCTCCGCTAACAGAAGTCGAGCAGAACCGTCAGTGCCCCCGACCTGCGCTCAGTGTACTCTGCGGTGCTGCACGAACGTCCCTGACTACGCGCCGCCGCCGCCCCGGACACACTGCGCTCCTGAAGGCGGCTCTCGTGATGTGATCTGCTTCCGTGGGTGGGCAGCAGTGAGAACCGCGCAGGGCGCCGCGAGAGCCTCTCAGCTCCGGCAGGGAGCTCACTTAGCGCCTGCGCCTCAGGAAAGAGAAGGGTCGGTACCTGGAGGACTGGTAGAAATCTCGGGGCTGCGAGTGGAACTCGCGCCGGTGGGATCGGAAGTCTCTGGACTGCGAGTGGAATTCGTGGGCCTGGTAGTGGAAGTCTTCCTGGGGCTGGGAGTGGAAGTCCCGCGACCAGTGAAAGGTCCGCCTGGGCCCGTGATAATCCGTTTCTTGGGTGTTGTAGAAGTTCCTCCTCTTGATAAACGAGGGCTCTTCGAAGCGGTCCGGCCTCAGAGTCGCGTCGTTCCTTAAAGGCAAACATTTCACCGGTCTGAGGGGCGCCCGACGAGTCAGGCGGGTTTTCGACCTGACAACAACGTCCGGGCACGCTGGCGAGCAAACCAGCCCCCGAGCCCCCGGCCGGCACTCACCTGCGGATGGGCCCGTGCCGGAGGTCGTCAAGGTAGTTCTGCCGCTCTATAGCGTGTCCGCGACATCTGTTGAACACTAAGAAACACGAGGGGAGAGAATGAACAGAGAACCGCGCGGGCCTTTTCCACACAGCGAGTCCTCCTCTGGGCCGATTTCTCTCCCTCATCCTCTCTCGCACGCAAGCAGGCTCCCGAACACCACACGAGGAACTCATCAGCAAGAACAAGAAAGGCCGTACTTACGCTCTATGGCATCATTTGGCTTCATCCCTTGAACATCAATCAAATACCTGAACAGAGCAACGTAATTCAAGTCAGAGCTCTCCTGACAGGGAGAAAGAACAGCCGGGGCCACAAACAGCTGGTTCCGGGGGTCTGTAAGCCTGGCACGACACGGCCCCCCCAGCCTGCCCCGGGGCGTAAG
The DNA here is from genome assembly GCF_027887165.1 of Monodelphis domestica. Classification (NCBI taxonomy): domain Eukaryota; kingdom Metazoa; phylum Chordata; class Mammalia; order Didelphimorphia; family Didelphidae; genus Monodelphis; species Monodelphis domestica. Next base: position 749,646,525 of record NC_077227.1, on the reverse strand, counting down.
GACTCACCGGCAAACGAGATATCCGGTTCTGTTTAAACCGTGGGTGCAGTGGACTCCGATGAGTTTGTCTGTAAAATGGGAAATTTGCCGTTAGGGGAATGACGCTTACACGCTCCTAAGGCAACGAAGAGCAGCTAGGCAAAGCCCCCCGTGATTGCCTTCTCCTTCTGCAGAGCCCCCACAGCTAGGGTGGGTGGTGCATGGGGGGAGCCCCTGTCCCGTCTCCCCAGTACAAGGGAAGCTCCCCGAGGGCACATCCAGGCGGTTTTGTGTCTCTCTGGCCTCTGGGCCAAGGTCTGGAGCACAGCAGAAGGTGCACGGAACAGACAAACTGCATTTCTAGTTACCACCGTGAGCCTGAAAACCAGGGCTTCCTCGCAAGGCGGGCACAGAATGCAACTGTTCTAGATGAGGACAGAGAACGTGAGGGAGAGCGGCTGCAGGCAGCCTAATCTGCTGCGGAAGAAAAGCAGGCGACCGAGTCGCTGATGGGCTCTGCTTTCACTGCGGGGACCTTCCTCTGGTCCCCGAGTCTTAGCTGCCCCGAGCCCTGAAGCGGTCACAAGGCCAGTCAGGCGGCGCCAGAGGCGGCATTCCCCAGCTCCGAGCCCCACAGGGGCTCCCGTGGCCCCTCGACACCGAGAACACGAATCACACGCCAGGTGGTTCTGCTCATCTTTGCAAAGACTGAGTCTACATGGGGGGCCGGTACAAGGGACAGTGGAGAGAGTGCCAGACGTAGTGTCAGGGAGACTCCTCTTGGCCTCAGACGCCAATTGGGTGACCCTGGGCAAGCCACTTCACCTGTGTGCCTCAGTTCCCCATATTTGTCAAATGAGCTGGAGAAGGAAATGGCAAACCGCACCAGTATTTTTTGCCAAGAAAACCCCAATTGGGGCCATGAAGAGTCACCAGGATGGCAGGGGGCAGTCCAGCAGGCACCCCTCCGGAGTGGGGGAGAATCGGCACTGTTGTTAAAGACTATCCCCCCCTCACACAGTAAACATGTCCTCGGAGAGCCAGTCAGAATGGATGAAGGGGAGGAGTTTCAAGGGCAGCTACATTCCCATGGAAGCTTTCTAAAGCGAAGAAGCTCCTCAGTGAGGCTTCTAGAGGTACCATCGATCGTCTCACCCAAAGGAGGCTGGCAGTGTGTGCCCAGGACCCACAGACACACTGCTCTGTTAGGACATGATGCTGTCAGTTGATTCATGGGAGAAAGACTGACACCAGAATGAAGCTGGAAGAGGTCCTTCGGAAGCAGTAAGGGGGCTTGAAGGAGGTGCAGGAAGTATCTCCTCTGGTTGAGAAAACAATCTAAGGCCAGCCCCAAAGGGGAAGGGCTAGAAAGCAGCAAGCAACCAGGAGGAAGGGAACCAAGGGCTGGCACAGGAATGCAATGGCAGGACCAGCAAAGAGGTTCGAGAAGGAGGGGGCCCAAGAAGTCCTCCATACCTAACCTCACACCAAAGGGTGGCTGTCATTTCAGCTAGCGGGGGCCTGACTGCTGAGGTCTTCATCCCAGGAGCAATGTAAGGGAGGAGAGAGGAGGCAGCTGGATCCCTTTCCCTATCCAGCTCTCCTCTATCTCTGCCTGATCAGGCATTTCTGTGTACTGAAAGCCCCAGAGGTGAGAGTTGAAAAAGGCCCAAAGCCATCCAGAGCATCTTTTCTCTGCTGTGTATGGTCTCCTCCGGCTTTGAACTAAAAGTGCCTATTCTAGTCCCAGAAGCCCCACTTCCCCAATGGCTCCTCTTGTTATTCCTTACAGGACACTTCCTTCAAGTATTGTGAATCTTAAAATTGCTCAGACTCTACTTTCTACAATGGAGGTACTTGGTCAGGAATGTATTGAGAACTTTAAAATTACTCCACCCTGTTCAGACAGTGCCTCGGGGAAGATAAAGTTGTAAAATTCCTGATTGAACAATGAAAAGTCCCCAACTTATAGTGAAGCAAAACCCTTAAGCTAGGTGGTCTCTTTTTAGATCTAATACAAAAGGGTGTTAAGTACCTATAAAGGTTAAATTAATCACTAAAAGGTCAAGCAACTTACAAAGGACAAGCTTAGCAAAGAGATGTGAAATACTCAGAAGATATAATCTAATTAGAGAAGGTGATAACAAAAGATGTGAACTAAGAATGGACAGTCCTGGGGAAAAGTGTCTACTGTGATTGGTAGATGTGAAAATTTAGGGGAGGTAACATGAGAAAATTCTCTTTAAAAGGAGGTCAGGAGTTTATAGGAGGCTCTGAACTTATTTGGAGTTTGGAGTTAGTTGGAGGAGCTGGGTCTCTGAACTCAGTTCAGGAGTTGAGGATTTCAGTGAAGGACTGGAGTTTTGCTTTAGGACAATCTTGTGGTGAGTGATAAAAGACTGTCTCCCTTAAGGCCCTTTCTACTATTATTCATTCTCTCTCTCTCTCTCTCTCTCTCTCTCTCTCTCTCTCTCTCTCTCTCTCTCTCTCTCTCTCTCTCTCTCTCTCCTTAATTCCTTCATTTTTATTAATTAAAATCACCATAAAACCCAGCTGACTTGGGTATTTTCATATTTGGGAATTTTTCCCATGGGGACCACTTATTTTTGATTTATATCAAGACACTAAAAATTATCTTTACAGTTTGGCCGAAACCTTTACAATTTTGGCAATTCACAGTCTTGAAATCCACATTTTTCACGGTTACAATATAAGGAACAAGAGTGTGCTGAGAGATGCTAAGGGGGAAACAAAGCTTGCAAAAGGCAGTGACATAGCAGGTGGCTCTGGGTTTTAGGGGATTCGGATAAAAGGCTCTCTCTGTCTCTCTCGTTCTTTTCTTTCTACTTCCCAAGCTCATGGGTAAACTCTGCATTTCCTCCAGGCTTTAAGGATGAGTCTATAGTCTCTATGGCTCCCTGCTGCCCTCTCTCCTCTTCACCCTGGCCCCCTCTTCCCTAGCCTATCAAAAAAATAAAGTTCACATGTGTGGGTGCTGAATATTTGCCTGTTTATGGAATAGTTTATTTTCCTCTTGAAAAAACAAAAGCAAACATCCGTGGGAGCCTCTGTGGACAGAAGCCTCTAGTCCTTGGCTCATGGCAGCCCTCACATCCATTCACAGCTCTAGCAGGGGAAACCCAACGTGGCTGTAAGCCTTTATCTACAACATCTGAGAACACCAAACAGATGGGGATGTTGGATTCTTTGTGTTTTCTTTTGGGTTTCTTAAGCTCTTTCTCTCTCCCCTCCACGTCTCTGTCCAGATGGGAGAAACTGCTGTATGTTCCCCCTTTATTACCTGGGAAGGTTCCCTCGCCGCACCCCTTCCCCCGGTTTACTTACACGGTTTCTACCTGTTCGTCTCCATTAGTCCCATCTTGCAATTTTATTTTTGGGTTGCCCACTGTAAGTGTTCTCAGGCTAATTAAAGGAGCAACAGGCGCAGCAATATTTGACTTAAAGCATCTTCCAAGTGAAACTCACCATTATCTTGGTTCTCTTTTAGGAATTTGTTCACGGCACTCTTGAATTTAAAAATGGTGTCGTCGTCAGGCACCTGGTGTCCAACTGTAAAAATCTTTAAGTAAGGAAGAGCCTCGGGCAACTCCTGCAGGGTGAGGAGAGAATCACATGAATCTCACCATCTCTTTCCATCGGGTTACAACAACAAATGAGGCAGTTCTCAGGGCCGGCGGTCCCAAGTCTGGCATACCTAAGCAGCCTCGAATGCCGTTCACTCTGCCCCGCTCCAGAACCACAAGGCTGGAATGCTCTCCCTCTCGTCTCCTTTAGAGCTCAGCTCGTGTCACTGTGTCTACACAAGTCTTCCCCTGGTTTCCCTCCAGTGTTAGTGTAGGGTCTCGTCCAAAATGACCTTTTTTCTTGCAGATACTCCACAGTCAAGAGAACCTGACATTCCTGCCAAGGCTGATGGCCTGACCAGCAGCTGAGGGGGCGTAAGGGAAAGCTTGCTGCCTTGGGGAGGAATAAGGGAAGCTGAGACTGACTGCTGGCTCCCCTGAAGTCTTCCACCTCTGTGATGGTCTGATTCCTCCCCAGGATTTTGGGGTGCTGCCCGGTGTTGTGAAGGCCTGAGAGGTCCCCGCTGGAGCCTGCTCTGTTCCCTCCCACATGTTAATCAAGAAATGTAATAGGCCTAGCACTTCCTATCAAGCCAAAGGTAGGCTAGGGTGGAATGGAATTCCAAGCAGGGTTACTTTTCTTTTTTTTTTCCAACCCTCACCTTCTGTCTTAGCATCAATACTGTATGTTAGTTCCAAGGCAGAAGAGTGGTCAGGGCTGGGCATCGGGGTTAAGTGACTTGCCCAGGGTCTCCCAGGTAGGAAGTGCAAATCTGAACCCATGGCCCCTCTTTATGCCTGGCTCTCCATCTACTGAGCTACCTAACATCCCTGGTGTTCCTTTTCAATAGTTCTTATATGTAGCACATGAGAGATTTGGGAGCTGGAAGGACCTCAGAAGCTATTTAGTTCAACCCCTCCATTTTACAGATGAAAAAACCAAGACGAGAGCAGATGAAATCATTTGCCCAAGGTCAGAGAAGTAGTACGTTGTCAGGGGTGAGATCCGAACCCAGAGGCTGACTCCAGACCCATTCTCTTTCCTCTACCCCGTGCTGACGGAATGTAAGCTTAAAAGCAATGAAGGTTTATTTCTGGAACCCTAGCACAGAGCATGGCACAGAGATGTGATGAACATGTGTTGAATTTCCACTGAATAAACATGATTTGACTTTCATCCCCAGACCTCCCCTCTCTGTCAATGAACATGGATTTATTTCACCCATGAAACCCAGTGGGGTGCAGGAGGGGAAATGGAGCCACAGCCAGAGGGCTCCCCATGGTCTGAGAGGGAAAACCTTTCCTAGAGTCGGTGCCAGCAGCCTCAAAGAGGGTCAGCATACATTTGAGTACTTTTTGAAAGGGACACAAGAGAGTTCCTTCAGTTTCCTTTGAGCCTTGGGTTCTTCTCCAAGAAAGAAAGCTGGTAGTGCCAAGATGTCATCCTCCAGCATGGTCTGAACTGGGATAATGCTGGGATGCGCCAACAGAACAAGGGGGCCCAAATTAGCCAAAAACAAGTGCTGAGGTGACAAGAGTGGGAAAGTGGAAGCAGGGCCGCTTCCTGGTCTCCATTGGATGACCACGCTTAGAGGACCCTGACGCCATTAGCCAGGCCTACCACGAGGCCAGAGTTCTATCAGTTCAGGATCAACTAACACCAAAGTGGTAACACAGACCAGCTGCTGGGTGGCCAGCAAAAAGCCCACCGAGTTGGTTTTCCCAGGCCCACCAACACAAAGTGTCACTGACCTCCGGTTTATAATAGCGCTGAGTGTACGTTAAATCAATGATCAGTCCAAGCTCTTCATTCTGTTCTCTTATTCTGTTAACAAGATCCAAAGGGGAAAAGCGTTCTTCTGGGGCAAGTTTTTCTTCGAAACTCTGTCAAGGAGAATAAGAATGAAAAACAAGGACGCCACGAACAGCACAGCCACCTTCTATTGCCGAATCATTTTCACCGAGCAGTTCCTGGATTCTCACCAATAAGCTCAGGAGGTATCTGGGAAAGCATTGCTGCGGCCATTTTATAGCAGAGGAAATGGAACTTTAGTGAGGGGATGTCACTCCCAAAAGCCAGGCCATGAAGCATTAAGAGCTTCTCCACTGCCCTTCCCTGCCCACCACAGCCAATGTGAATTCTCTCTGCTCTGAATTCCTACAACATCTACGATTCATTCAGTTTGAAGGTGACAATGAAGAGGCCCATTTCCACAACGGCACACTCCTGAATAGTTATTCCTGCCTCTGGAACTGGACTAGCAGGGCCTAGAGGGAAGGAATCATGTCTTACTTTTCTTCTTATCTGAGAGGGCCTTGCAGGGAGCAAAACGGATTCTTTATCTTCCAAATCACTTACCTGAAAGCACTTCCTATCAAGCCAAAGGTAGGCTTCCTGCCATTCCTGGCTCTTTAGTCCAGTCGCTCTCTCTCCCTAACTCCCTTTTCCACATTCTGGCTCCCTGAATTGCCATCCTCGGCACAAGACGCTTCCCACCCCCATTCTCTTGCCCCACTCTAGCTCAGCTCTGTTCTCCCTGTTCCTCCCTCTGCCAGCACATTTTCTGGAACCTTGATTCTATTTCTTACTAACTCTGCTCCAACAAAAACCTTAAAGTGCCATGTAAATGCGAGCCATTACACGAACAGCCTCAATTCCTTCCGCCCTCCTCAGCAGATCTGGGCACGTTCTCCGATAACTTTAGCACCTCACTTTGTTGTCCTCACAGGTCCTCTACCTGCTCAGCTCCTTGGCTTGCCTTTCACCCCCTATGCCTGCTCTCCACAGGGGAGGCAGAGCCTGGATCTGTGGCCATCAGCCAATGAGCACGTCTCAAGCATCTTCAAGGGCCTTTAAACGCCAGGGATATAGAGAAAGGTCCGAGGGGCCTTTGAGCGGAGTCTTGAAGGAAGTCAGGGCAACTAAGAGGCAGAAGTGAGGAGGGAAAGCAAGCCAGGCATGGGGCACAGCCATGCCAACAGTATGGAGATAGTACTGGGTGCCAGGAATACCAAGTAGGCCCATACAGCCGATTCAGCGAGCATGGAGGGGTGTAAAGTGAAGAAGCACAAATATCAGAAGGAGCAAGAGCCTCCCAGGCCAGATGCCACTCTTTGATCCTGGAGCTAAAGCAGAGCCCTCGTTTACTGAGGAGGGAGTGAGCTGGTCAGGCCAGTGCTTGGAGGAAATCCCTCTAGTGGCTGGCAGAGCATGGATCAGAGCAGGGGAGACTGGACCAGCCTCTGCAAGCACTGGGGGAGTCAATGATGAGCTAAAGGGGAGGGAACGTATATGAAAGACTTGACGGTAGAAACAAGAACTGGGAAAGGATTGGTAAGGCAGAAACAGATATCACTGGGTGATCCCTTTGATGCTTCTTAAATCTAATTCCCCCCACCTATCGAGACTCCCCGAACCCTAAATTCGTCCCCATTCGAGATGCTATCCTGCTTACCTCCCAACCTCCTGAGGGAATAGGAACCTGAGAGTCTCACAGGCTTGTGTCCAGCCCCTGGCAGCTGGCCCCACACAGGTGAGATCTTCTAAAGAATAAGGGCGAGAGCCTGAACCCCTGCCTCAGCCCTCCTCCTTAGGTCCACAAGCCACTGGAAGGCGATGAGATCCCCCATGGTGAGAGTGGAAAGGGCCCAGGACCAAAGTTTGGGGAACAGCCAGTGTTGGGGACATGCTGGGAAGATGGACCCACCAAAGAAGACTGAGAAGGACCTCTCAGAGAGGGAAAAGAAAAGAGTCACACAAAAATGTAGCGTGGACTAAGTGCCCAGAAAGTGTCCAGGAAGAGGCTGCAGAGCTCAGGAGATTGAGGATGGAGGAGGCCAGTGATCATGGGTCACTGGAGACAGAGCAGGCTGGGTGGCATGATATGGGCAGCCAGCCAGCCAGAACCTGAACTGCCTCAACTGAAGTCTTTGTGTGTTTTTCTAAGGAACTAAAGTTTGCTGCTCCCTGTGGTACAACCCCGCAGTTCCCCTCCGTGGCTGCTGCACAGGTTTTCCTGCCAGGCCCCAACTGAGAGGCATCCACCCTGTTTCCAGGCTTCTGCTCCAGAGGAGTCAGGCACCTAAGCCGAAGCCTTAAACAAATGACCGAGGTGCCAGCCTCAGGCAGAGACGCTGGATTTCTGTTTCTGACTCATCCCAGACACGAACCGCTCTCTGAAGGAACGCATGATTCTTTAGCTTGTACTAACCTTTTTTAATGGAACCTTAAAGGCAATGAACCGTGTCCCAGGCATGCGCTGTCCCACGGGGAGATAGTCTTTCCACCTAGAAGACAAACAGTGGCACCTGAGCTCCTTCCCAGGGCCTCCACAGTAGAGACTCCTTACTGCCCGGCGCTTCCTTTCCACACTGGCTTATTGTGCCATTCACGAACACCCCACGGACCAGGGGGCTTTGGGGTGGTGGCAAAGAAAGAGAAACTGTGGAGGGGTGGAGGCTGAAGATCAATCATCAAAGCAGCCTCGAGCTCAGGTAGATGGAGCTGCTCAAATGACCAGCACAACTAATTTAAATGCGGTCAGGCCCTACCTGAAGCAGGAAATCATCAGGGAAGCGGCCACCCAACCTACTACTTGGATACCTTTAGGGACAGGGAACTCATTACTATACCAATAAGTCCATTCCGCTTTGGGTCAGTTCTCATTGTACTTGGAGCCAGAAGGCAAAACAGGGGCCAAAACAGGTTTACCCATCATGTCACCCTTGATTCTCATCCTGGCTAAAAAGAATTAAGTCTGGTATCTCTGAATATCTATTGAAAACTCCAACTCTCCCAAGATGGGTTCATATCTGCCTCAGAGTCACAGAATTCTCAGGGGATTTGGAAACAGTTCCCAAAGGAAGGCCCATTCGGTCCATCCCACCCCTGAGTGAGAAGATCCTCCAACGGTTGTTCCCAGGACTTGGAGCCCTGCATGCCAGGGTGGGAGAAGGTCAATTCAGGGCCGCCCACCTCTGAGGTCACAGGCAGGGAAAGAGGAAAAGGCTGGGATGATGGCCGGGCTGCACAGGCTCCCCCCCAGGCTCAGAGCCCCAAACCCACCTAACATCCCCGGGCCCAAGGCCTCAGTATGCCAGAAACAAAGCCAGGGACTGGATGAGACTCCTGCTGGACCAGGATGCTTTGGGGGCTGCAGTAGCACATCCAGTTGATACAATGTATCTCCTGATTCTAAGCGAGGAGTAACTATGTATCTCTGAAAGCTCCCAAGAGAGCCCCTGGGTGTCAGGGCAGCCTGTGACTGCCTCACACCAATCCCCACCCAAAGGTGCCTGGATCGGCCCAGTCCTGGAGGAAGGGGGGGCAGCCTCGCCCCCAAGGACCATGTGACTGCAGGCCACTTTCTCAAGCTTCCACTTCCTGAGGAGGTCTGGAGAACCTACAAGAGGAGGCTGGGCTCAGGCCACAGGCAGGCATCAGCAGGGGCTCCACGTCAATTGGCTCTTCAAAGTGGCCCTTGAGCCCAATCGGAAGTGGGGCCAGGATGATGCCAGGTCGGCCCTTCCCAATCAATCAACACTCCTTATGTGCTCACCCTGGGCTGGCCCAGAATAAGGGGCCCCAACCTCAGGCGCTCAGGAGACTGTCAGATGAAGCCTTGTACTTAGATTCTCTGACTCTATTGCCTGTCTCCCCATTGTGCCCCAAGCAGAAGGCAGGGACCTGTATGATTTCAAGGGGCAGAGATCCTAATCTGTGGGTACAAGGAGGCCCAAGTGCCAGGGAAGCAGGAGAGAATCTATAGTTAGCTGAGGGGTCACTTAACTGCAAGAAAGAGCTTTCAGTTCTGGGATCCCTAGGATCCCTGTATACACCGGGGGAAACTGAGGCAGGGGCTTGGCCTCTCGGCAAACCCCTCCCCCGTAAGGGCGGGACCGCTTTCTTCCATTTCCCCCTCCTACTCCCCTCCCCACTGGGGCCACTGCCTCTGTCTGATGGAGGAAACTGAGGCCTGGCCCCAACCCCCGGCCTTCCCTAGCCACCAGTCTCAGCGACTCTGGCTCTCAAAAGTGAAGAGGCGTTCAGGGCCACTGTCGCCTCACTCCAACCCTGGTCCCAACCCCGCAGGTTTCCAGACTAGTTCCTTAGCTCACGCAGTGCAGACAGGCCGAGCGTCTCCTCCAAAAAGTCTCCAGCCCCTCTCCGCCCCGCCTCCCCTAGGCAACCCTCCAGGCCAGCCCGCTCCGGTTCTCACCTGTCCGGGAGGTGATTCACACCCTTTCCTCGGCCTCCGCCGCTGCCCCTCCCCGCGGCGCTGGGGCCCCCCCAGCCGCCCCGCGCCTGCTGCCGGCGGCTCATGAGGCCCCACACCGCCGCCCGCACCCCGGCCCTAGTCGCCACCTCAGCTCCGGGACCCGTGCCCACCCGGCCCCCAGCGCCTCCGGCCTCGGAGCCCCTCTCTCACTGCGCTTGCGCGCCCGCTGCTCCGCGCCTGCGCACCTGATACCGTCGGCGTGTCATCTCCGTGGCCGTCGGAGGAATAACGTCACCACGCTGCCTTCCGCGCCTGCTCGAGGGGCCACGAGTCCAAAGGGGCCCACAGCGCCTTCTGGTGACGCCTGACTGTCTCTGCAGCACTGAACCCCAGCTCTCAGCAAAGGAGTGAGGACCCTAGATGGAGACATCAGGGAGAAATTCCCAGCCGTGACCAAGGGAGGAGTCACACAGGATGACAGAGACAATTTTAATGACATAAAATTAAAAAAAAAAGTTTTTGCACCTACAAACCCAATACAGCCCAAATTAGAAAGATAGGTTAGTGCACCATGCGCCTGGATCAGCTCCAAATGGATACCAATGATTGAGATGCAAAGGAGGAAATCACCTGAACCCTAAGGACCCATGACCACCCCTCCAACACACACACACACACACACACACACAAAAGGAAAAAAAGAAAGGAAAGAAAAGAGGGCTATTAAGTTATAGCTTGCATTTATTGTATATTTAATAAATTTATAAATGCCATATATTATGTTATAAAGTGTTATGCATTATATATATTAACATTTACATATCAATATAACATTTACACATAATACATATACTATAATTATATTATATCTTATAAAGTATATATAAGCATTATCAACTTGGAATCTAGAAATCTCAATCTTGAGATCTTGAGCACCCCAAGTTTGTAGCAAAGTCCTCCAGCTGGAGGAGTGAGGTCCCAACTTCACAGGTTTCAGACTGACAAGCAACCTTATTTTAGGCTGAGCTAGCCCACTCAATCAGGTGTTAAGTATTCTTTTTGTACTGGTAGTTTCTCTCTCTTTGTGTCAAGGTCCTTTCTAAGGTAGCCTAGCCCTTGGCTGGATCTTTCCCTTTTGGGTCCATTGGAAAGCATCAACCTCTCCCTGATAATCCTGTCTAGAATTCCTCATTTCTTTGTAGCCTTTGTAAAGCCAACCATATTCTCCCATCCTCAGTTCCCCAAGAGGTATCCCGAGTTCGAGTTCTATTTTTTTTTTTTTTGAGTTGTCATCCAACACTCCTGGGGGTCTGTAGCCAGAGGAGCTAGAGCCTTGGAGCTCTGTGTGGGTTTTGAGCGTGTGACTGTGTGGAGGCTGAAGAAATTGTGCCAAACTCCTCTCCTGATTAAAGATGTGGCTTTTCTGTCTATTGAATAGTTCTGTGTCCCCCCCTCCCCCCAGTTTAACAGTATATATATATCTCAAGTGTTTTAAGGTTTGCAAAACGCCTTACAAAGACCTCTTTTCATCTTCACAACCATCCCAGAAGGGAGATGCCATTATTTAGCCCTATTTTACATTTGGGGAAGATGAAGCACCCAGAGAATAAGTGACTCACGTAGGGTTAAATTGCTGGTCGGTGTGGTGTCTGAGGCTAGATTTGTATAGTGCTTTGTCTGTTCTGGCTAGCTGCCTCTCTATATAAAATGTAAAGGGTTTGCACAAGCAATCCCAAATCCACTTAAAACAGGAGGGAAGCAAGTAACTGGGAAAAATGTTCCCAATAAGTCTCTCTAAGAAAGGTCTCATTTGCAAGAAATAAAAGGAAGCCATTCAAATGTTTGAGACTTCCAGTCTCTTACAGGCAAGCAGTTTTCAATGGAAGAAACTGAAGCTATCCACAATCATGAAAAAAATCATATTGTGGTCAACATTATGGATTAAGGATTTCAGATTTTGATTGGCAGCACCTCCGAGGCCTTCTGGTCCAGCTGCCTCATTTTATTGATGAAGACTGAAAGTGCCTGGAGGGTCAATCGAGTGCGGAGACAGAAACAGCATTTATAGTCTCTTCTTCTTAGAGTTTGATGATAAAAATGGTGAGAGCTATAGTTTGAGGAGATGACTAATGAGTCACAAGGAAGTGCTTTATTCCCCCCTCCTTTTTTTTTTTTAAAAGGCTGAGCTCTATTTGAGCAGATTTAGAGGCAATGGAAAGGTGCCTGTAGGTAGGAATAGGATAGGGATAAGGATGGGAGCTGTGATGCTACTGGTGTAAAGAGCTGCTACATGGAGAACCCCCCATCTGGAATTCTGTAGTTCTTTGATTCTGACTTCTCAGCTTCTCCCAGTGACTGCTTCTGGTTTTGGTTAGGGCACTTTCATTGCCTTAGCCTCCAATTTGGTCTTCTGTCTTCAGTCTGTTCCCAATCTGATCTATTGTACACACATTTTTAAAAATTTTAATTGTAGTTTTGAATAGTTATTTAGAATATTTTTCCATGGTTACATATTTCATGATCCCCCCACTTTCCCTTCCCCCTCCCAAGGCCAACAAGCAGTTCTACTGGGTTATACATGTATCATAGCTCAAAGTCTATTTCCATATTATTCATATTTGCAGTAGAACAATCCTTTAACATCAAAACCTTAATCACATTCCCTATCACACTACATGGTCAATCATATATTTTTCTTCTGCTTTTCTGCTCCTACAGGTCTTTCTCTGGATGAGGATACATTCTTTCTTATAAGTCCCTCAGGATTGTCCTGTATCATTGCACTGTTGCTAGTAGTGAAGTCAGTTACATTCAATTGTGCCACAATGTATCAGTCTCTGTGTACAATGTTCTCCTGGTTCTGCTCCTTTCACTTTGCATCAATACCTGGAGGTCTTTTCAGTTCACATGGAATCCCTCCAGTTCATCATTCCTTTCAGCACAATAGTATTCCATCACCAGCATATACCACAATTTATTCAGTCATCCTCCAATTGATGGTATTATCCACACATTTGCCAAAATAATTTCCCTAAAATTTGGGTCTGCCCATGCCACACTCCATATCACCGCTAACTGGTGAAATTCCCATCATTCCCTATTACCTCTAGGATAAAATATAAACTCCTTTGCTCGTTGTTTCACTATCTTGTTATCCTGGCTTCTTCCTGCTTTTATCTTTATATACATTATTCTCCTGCACTCAGCCTCTCACTCATCTTGCCTTCCTTACTGTTTCTTGCACATATTTCTCTCTATGTGTATAGTGATATATCCTATCTGTAACTATTCTTTATCTCCCCCATCTTCTAAGTCTTTCCCCTGACTGTTCCCCATGCCTGGAATCCTCTCCATCTTCACCTCTTCTTCTAGAGTCGTGGGCTTTCTTTAAGACTTAGCTCTTTGCCTATCAGTACTACCTTAAAAGTCCTCCTGAGTTCATGCTATCATACCCCAAGAGTCACCATATCCTAGATGCAATTAAGATTTATTCTGCTTCTGCCAAAACTCAGAAGGTTCAAACACTATAATTTGAGGCTCTCAAGAAGTTTGGACAGATGTAGGTTCTGAGACAACAGATTGCCAACAAACCAAATGATCCCTGCAGATTTGACTCCAAACATCTGGCAGCAGCTTTGGAAATCTCAATAAGGCTGTCTTTGCTGATATTCAAGCTCAGTTTGAAGACTCTTCACTTGCTTATCCTGGGGAAGACAATACTTGGAAGCAGTAACCATTGGTCCTAGGACTTCTCACTCTGTTGTAGAAGTTTTATTCCTCATGCACAGATATCCATATCACCGCTAACTGGTGAAATTCCCATCATTCCCTGTTACCTCTAGGATAAAATATAAACTCCTTTGCTCCTTTGGTCAGTTTACCAGCTCCACAATGGAGCAATGGATAAGCCAGAAGTTTCCAGAAAGGCCTGCTGATGTGATGTGGTAGATGCCCTTCTGTTTCTGGACTTCCTTTAATGAAACTACCACGGAGGGACGCTGAAGCACATGAACTTAATTGCATTTTCGATGAGTTCAGAAGAGTCCTGTAACTGAAAAAACAACCAAAGGATGTTCTGCTGAGCCTGCCACCATCATGGAATTGGGGAACAAAAAGCAACAAATCATATACCTGAATAAGACGGATCTCAGAGCACTAATTAATGTTATTACCATTCTATAGTCATGCTCCATTTGCAATTAATATCATGTAAGTTCAGGATACTTTTGTATCACATGGTCTAAGCGCTAAATACAATGAAGTGCTATGGGCAAGATCATTGGGTTTTATGTTCCAAAGAGCTGTTTGCACAACCTTGATGTTTCTATTTCAACAAACAGTATAAGAACCAAAATAGAAGCAAAAGTAAGGCAGATGGGAACATTTATTAAATGTTAAAGAACACTTTAAGAGGCCAGCAGTGACACTTAAGAAATAGTAAACCATTTAAAACTTGACAATCCCCAATTAAAAAGCCAATATTAGGGAGCAGCTGGGTGGCTCAGTGGATTGAGAGCCAGGCCTAGAGACGGGAGGTCCTAGATTCAAATCTGACTTCAGATACTTCCCAGCTGTGTGACCCTGGGCAAGTCCCTTAATCCTCATTGCCTCGCCTTTACCACTCTTCTGCCTTAGAACCAACACACAGCATTGATTCTAAGACAGAAGGGGTTTTAAAAAAATAAAATAAAAATAAAAAGCCAATATTAAAAAACACTTAAGGCTGCTTTCTGCTAATTCTTTAACTTCAACTTCCCCCAGCTCCCCATCACTGGTCTGGAGACCACCTTTTGGAGACTGGTGGTCCTCTGAGGGAAGCCCCCCTGGTCCTTCAGTTCTCTAATCTTTGTTGATCTTCACTTTTAGCATCTGTACTGACTCCTAGTCATCTCATCTTGGAAGGGAGCCATTGTTGGTGAAATTTCCTCTCTCCAAGAGAACTTTACCCTCAACTTTTGCACAATAATGAATGAAAATTGCAATGGTCAGCCACAAAATCTTATATTATAGTCATTGTAAATACTAATTGAATTGCCACATAAACAAACTTTAAAGAACAGGTAAGAGATAAGCTTAAAATCTCTCTTGGACAGTGAAATGTGTAAGAGGGCAGATCTGTTCTGCTCCAATTATGTCACTTATAGGGTGGTCTATCCTCTGAGAGAATACCAAGACACTGAAGGGAGAGGGGTCTGTGGCAGCTCAGCTATTAATAGGTTTAGGGTTACTAGGAATAATTGACTTAATTGGGGGAGTTGATTCATAGGAATCCTGTTATCTGGCATCCCAAGCCATACATCGCTAGTTGTCTTGACATTTGTTTTGCCACTGGACTTTGGTGACTCTTCAAGAGGGTGAGCCTGCAATTTTGTGCCACTCTGCCACACTTAAATCCAATTTATGTAAGTCAGAAGACATCACCAGTGATATTATTTTGGTCTTCTTCTAGTATGAAGGATGACAACCAACCAACCATTGGGTTCAGTCATTCAACTTAGAACCATCGTCCCAGTTCATATCTGTTTATCTTGTGTGTGTGTTACATAATTTATTATTGTCATAAGATCACAATATTTGTATGCTTTCTCTTTAAATATGATCAGTATTTCCTGATATATTGCCCCTTCTCTCCTCATGTTTTTTTTATTTTTGAAAAAAAAATTATTTATTTAGATGACTTAGAATATTTTTCCATGGTTACAAGACTCATGTTCTTTCCCTTCCCTCCTCTCCCCCCGCCCCATAGCCAACACACAATTCCTCTGGGTTTTACATGTGTCACTGATCAAGACTTATTTCCATATTATTGATATTTGCACTGGGGTGATCGTTTAGAGTCCACATTCCCAATCATATCCCCATTGACCCATGTGCATATCTGTTTATCTTGTGAGAACTGAGGACATTGTGCTAGAATAATCATAGCTTCCTTCCAACACTTTGAAGTTTACAAAACACCTACTCTATATGATCTCAAATTTTATCATACAATTCTATGAAGGAGAAACTATAGGTACCATCAGAGCCCATTTTAAAGATAAGAGAAACTGAGGATCAGAGAGGTTATATGCCTGAAGTCATACAATAATGACAGGGTTTGAATACAGGTCTCCTCTTACTCTCCCTCTCTTTTTTCACACGGGAATGACTATTTGATGAATTCCCTGGTTTTCTAGTCAACTCTTGTTTCAATGAAAATGAAGTTAGATTGATGACAGGACTTTTTTCCTTTTTTTTTTAAACATCTAGCTCCTAGTCATTACTGCTTCATTTCTAGGACTCACACCTTTAAAAAATAAACACATTCTAGGATTTTGATGAGAATAAATATCAAGATCACTAGCTTTTAGATACTGCTTACTCCCTTCTCTTTCCCCAAACTTCCAGTTTGGCTGATAAGGAACCCAAGAAATAGAGAGGGTCTACTGTTTGACTAAGCTCACAGCCAATTAGTGGCAGAAACTGGAACTCAGGGCTTTGGACCACTAGCTCAGGTTCATTTCACTATGCTGCCTTAGAAAGATGAATTCATGTACCATGTTCCAGGAATAATAGAGAAATCTAGAATGATGGAATTTCTCAAAGATCCAGGAAAAATTTTGAAGCTGGTTGGACTCAGCCACTGGCAGCCAAGGATCTAGTAGCCTAGTCATTGGATTGTTTGAAAAACTACCCCAGGGTTTCTAGTTGGGTGACAGTCCTTCCCCACCCTCTCACCATACATACTCTAGACCTGTTACAGGAAGGGGCTGCTCCCTTCTCCCTCTCCACCATCTCTGAGGACATTTTTCATATCACCCACCCCTCTGCCCAGCAGTCTAATAGGAGTGCTTCCTCCCTCCTCTGTCTGGGGTAAGGAGGAGGTGCACATGTGGTGTGAGGGTGCAGATTGGGCAGCTGGACGCTAAATGGTTCTCCATCACTGCTCTAAGTCATTCTCCTTTGTGATGATTTAGTAACATCCCCAAAAAGAGAAGACGAGTCCAACTGAGGGCTTCCAATGTGAGCTCCTTGAGGGCAGGAAGAGTTTGCTATTTTTCTTTACATTTCCTAATATTCAACATATACTATCTGGCACATAGTAGGTACTTTTTTTTAAAAACCCATACCTTCCTTCTTAGAATTGATACTGGTATTGGTTCTAAGGCAGAAGAGTGGTAAGGGCTAGGCAATGGGGATTGGATAACTTGCCCAGGGTCACCTAGCTAGGGAGTGTCTGAGGTCAGATAGGAATCTCCCATCTCTGGGCCTGGCTCTCAGCCCACTGAGTCACCCAGCTGCCCACTATAGTAGGTACTTTTTTTTTAAAGGTCCTTGAATCTTTCATTCATTCATTCATTCATTCATTCATTCATTCATTCATTCATTCATTTATTATGGCTAAGACTTCGAAACAAATCTTGCAATGGATTAATAGATTTGACAACAACAACTAAGAAGCAACTTTTAGATACAGTTTCCATATTCTCCTAACAATGTATTGATTCTAGTTCTTTTTGCTTTGGAGAAAGTAGGTAATAAACTGTATCCTTCAGTGATACACAGTAGCAATCCTAAACCCTAACACTTTAAGTGCCCTCATTGTATTGGAAAGCTGAAGGAAGAAAATGATAGTCACATCCCAGACTTCTTTGTTGCTCATTCTAGCTTTGATAGTCTTCGGGGACTCTTAGCCTTTCACTTAACTCACCACAGAGTCCTTGTTCTCTCTTGCAGCCACTAAATCTCAGGATCTAGACCAGAAGAGACATGCAAATACTTCCACGATGGAGCAAGCCTCAGTGGCTTTCTGGTAAAATGGATCTGTCCTCCTCCATCCAGTGGAAGGAGTTCGAGGCCAAGGACCACAGAAAGAGGCTGGCAAAGCGGCCGAGGACACTGATTTTGATGTGAACGTCACACTGAAGCAGCTTCCTCTGAGGAGCCAGTTGCCTCAGTTACACAGATTACTTACAACTCTCAGCTGGACAAGGGTATTTTGATGCTTTCTAAAACTGTCCTAGCCATGGCCTTTGCTCAGTCGCCAAGTCTTCTTCCTGGCCATTTGGTGTGCTACACATGGTCAATTTTATGAACACGGATGAGGCCATCCAAGCTGGCTTTTTATTGCCCTCCTATTAAAACTCAGTGATTTAGACTGAGGTTGTTTAACTTGATGGACTTGTTATAAAGAAGGCAATAATGGGCTTTGGTGAGAAGTACAATAGGTCTAATTTGGATAAGGTGATTGAGTAGAGGTTGGCCAGGCTTTGGGAGACAGGGGAGGAGATGAGGAAGGGCCTGGCGTGCTATGGCTCAACGGAGAGCTGGACACAACTGAATGCCTGAACAGCAATGAATGATTTAATAGAGAAGAGGCCCTGAGCCTTAGGGCCAAAAGGGACCTTCAAGGCCATCTAGTCCATCCTCTCCTTTTTTGGATGATGAGCTCAGGGCCCCAACCAGTTAAATGATTTGCTCAAATTAACAGAGGTGACAAGGGGTGGATGAGGGACACAGGAGGTACTTAATGTATACTTGTTGACTAGACTGACTCTGCCTGTCCCCTATATTGGGAACCCTAGAGTCCCAAGGTTCTAGGGCGGCAGTTGGGAGGGGGATGTGATTAACTGGCAAATAGGACAATCTCACTGGATCCTCCCCTGGCTTCTAGGATACCCTAGCAGGGAAAGAAGAAAGACCCCCAAGATGCCCCACCCAATGCAGAAAAAGGGGTGGCAAGGGGTCCTGCAAGATCTCAGGACGGAGAGCCAGAGAACTCAGAAGATATGGGAGATCTCTAGAGCAGAAGGAAACCAGAAGAGAGAGGATATGCAACCCCTAAGCCTGGCCACTTCTCCAGGGACTGCTGCAAATGGGAGTTGTGGCCCCTAAAGCAGAAGGAATTTAAGGAAAAGGCCCTGCAAGCTGAGAGCAAGGGGCAGCCATGGAGTGGAGGGTGCTGAGATTGCTGGACTAAGACTAAAATGAGGGGCAACATTTATGATGAGGCCAGGAAAGAGAAGAAAAGTGGGGAAATGCACTGGGCTCAAAGGTAGGATTCAAGGAGAGCGGGGCCAGGGATTGGGTCATTCTCCAGGGATCGGTATCAGTAGGATTGTGGCCCTTTGGAAACTGGAAGGGACTCAGAATTAGGGTTCAACATCTAGTTTCCACCTTCTTATTACAGAAAACAGGCCCAGAGGAAGTGATATTTGTTCTTCTTTGGATGGGCAGAAGGTTCCAGGGCCCTGTGATTGGTCTAAGGGACAGATTTATTTTTTTCAGACAGGTCATGTATGTCATATGCCCTTAACTAGGCATAAGTTCCTTCCTGAATAATGAACCAACATGTCTAGTATTTCTCCTGTTGCTGAGAGTTGCTTTGAGATCTAATGGAGAGGCTGGAAAAAGACTTGTCTGCATCAACTGCCTTGGCCTCCTCCTCCCTTCATCACCCACTTCTCAGGCGGTTCTCTACTGTAAGAGAGCCAGCTAGCAGGTTTCTCCCTCAAAAGGGCTCAGGACTATCAGCCTTACCTCCACCTGGCTTGCTGCCAGGGTTCTGATGTCTCTATTGGCTGCCCCATCCTTTTAAACTGACTGGCTTTGTGACCTCATTCTCCCACCAAACCCGTTGCCCACCTGGTGGAATCTTTGGGGTTTCCATGGAGCTGCCTGTAAATAAACTTGGACCATCGCAAGTGACCAGTCACATTCATACTGGACACATGCTCTCTCTGACTTCAGTCACCTGGACAACTACGGGAGTCATTTCTTCATACCAAGTGACCTTTGTTGATGTTTTCTCTTCTATAATCATGGCAGGTAAGGGACAAGATTATGGTGACCATCATTTTTTTTAAAGAGCAATATTAAAACGAGTAGGAAGATAGATCTTTAGAAATGAGCTGGGGATCTCTTGATTGTTCTGCAGAGTAGTAGCTTGGGAAAGGGCAGAAAAATCCCACTGAGGAAGGGAGGGTTTTTTTTTTAATATACTAAGAAAATATTTTTTCTTTCAAGAGCATCACTATTAATATTTTCATTTTGTTATTCCAAGTTTTTCCCCCATGAATCAATCCTCTCTCCTTTGCCTTTCCAATGGCATTTAAGCTCTGGAAGATCCCTTTTTAGTTGGAGGGTTGTGAACGAGAGACCTGGTGTTAGATTACACGTCTGTTTGCCCCCAAATATGAAGAGGTGAACCCCAGAAGAGGATTCCCTTTTCTCCACCAAAGTTCAAGAAGAAGGGAAAGTTTGGGGAATGTTGGGATTCATCCCTAAGAGCTGTGACCTACCCTTCCTCTACTGATGAAATCCTGTATTCTTGGGGAACTTAACAGTATTCTAAAGTTTTGTCCTGTTCAGAAATGGTCCCAACACAGACGCTGAGCATTTTCATTTAAGTTAGGCTTAAGGTTGAAGAAACTAGGAAGAGAGACTGGAAACGTTTGAAAATGAACTCACATCTGGCGAGGTCTTGTAGAGTTTGGCTTTAGCACTGGCCAGCTCCTTTAGGGTGGAGGAAGGGGATTGAAAGAGGTAGAGAAAAACCAGAAGAGCTAGGCTGGAAGGCAGGGGGATTCCCAAAGATGAGCTGGGACTTGGAATGGAAATTTAAGACTGAAAAGGAAAAAAAAACAAACTCAAATGTATAGAACTTTGTTCCCACAAGGAGAAAGAAGAAAGTATTCTTCACAAAAAGATTTTTTGGGGGGTCAATGAACTGGGAAGGTTCAGATAGATTAAATCTGTGGGGGCAAAGGTAGCTCCTTAGAATGCCATTCTATTTGAGTATTGAGTGCCTTAGCTCAAAGTAAGCATACAAGAAGTGGGGCCAAGGGAGGGGGAGAGCAGAAAGAATGTAGGTTTTGGAATTGGGAGATTTGGATTTTTTTTAAACCTTCACCTTCCATCTTGGAATCAATACCGTGTATTGGTTCCAAGGCAGAAGAACGGTCAGGGCTAAGCAATGGGGATCAAATGACTTGCCCAGGTCATACAGCTGGGAAGTGTCTGAGGCCACATCTGAACCCAGGACCTCCCGTCTCTAGGACTGGCTTTCAATCCACTGAGCTACCCAGCTGCCTTCAGGAGATTTGGATTTGAACTCTGGACCTGACACTTAACTGGCTATGCGACTCCTGGGCAATTCCTTTCACCTTTCTCTGGTTCCTGCACCTGTAAAGTGGGGATGATCCTTTTTGTGTGGTCGAAGCTTTTATGGGGAAAGTATTTTATAAACATGAACTATGAAAAGTGTTGCTTAAGTTTTGATTATTAATAAAGAGTTCTATGGACCTTAAAGCATTGTAGGAATGTTATATCAACAGTGTGCATGAGGCTATGTGAGAGTAAGCACTCAGTGGGTTTTTTTTTAACCCTTTCCTTCCATCTTAGATTTGATACTGTGTATTGGCTCCAAGGCAGAAGAGCAGTAAGGGCTAGGCAATGGGGTGTCTGAGGTCAGATTTGAACCCAGGACTTTTTGTTTCTAGACCTGGCTCTCAATCCACCAAGCTGCCCAGTTACCCCCACCCCAGTGGCTTTAAAAAATGAATAAATAATGAATGAATGAATGTATATGCTAAGTTTTGGTTAGAATATATTTCAGAAGGAATTTCTGCTTACTTCCACTCTAGACAGAGAAGTTGATTTCTTGTTCATGCCATGTAGGAGTCAGGGAAAGGGCTCACTTCTTTCTTTAGGTGGACTCTCTGAGATGATGATTGCAATAATGTTAATGATTTTGATAAAAACAAAGAAATCATGATGATGAGAGCAGGCAGTGCCATAGTGGAGCCATTGAAGCTGTGACTCTCAATATTGCCCAGCCATAGTCACTCCCCACATTCCTACCTCTACAATGGATCACAGGAGTATAGATTTAGAGATGACAGGAACCTTCTCGTCTAACACTATTGTCTGACAATGGGGAATTGGAGGTCCTTAGAGCTATAATGACTTGTCTCAATAATGTCAGAGGTTGGATTTGAATTCAGGTTCTCTGACTCTTTTTTTTTTTAAGATATTGCAGTTTATTGCTTATTGCTTTATTTATTTATTTATTTTTCTTTTTTTCTTTTTATTATTTTTTAAAATATATTTTATTTGATCATTTCCAAGCATTATTCGTTAAAGACATAGATCATTTTCTTTTCCTCCCCCCACCCCCCATAGTAAATCTAATATTTTCTATTGCATCATGATGTCTTTTTTTAAAAACCCTTACCCTCCATCTTAGAATCACTACTATGTATTGGTTCCAAGGCAGAAGAGAGGTAAGGGATCAGCAATGGGGATTAAGTGACTTGCCCAGGGCCATACAACTAGGAGGCGGAGGTCAGATTTGAACCTAAGACCTCCTGTCTCTAGGCCTGGCTCTCAATCCACTGAACCACCCAGCTGCTCCCTGACCCATCATGATGTCTTTATCCATTTCAAAACAATTCTTCTAATTTTTTTTTAGATCCTTATCCTCCATCTTGGAATCAATACCATGTATTGGTTTCAAGGCTAGGCAATGGGAATTAAAGGACTTGCCCAGGGTCACATAGCTAGGAAGTATCTGAGGTCACATCTGAACCCAGGACCTCCTGTCTTTGGGCTTGGCTCTCAATCCACTGAGCCACCTCGCTATTACCCCCCACCCCCAGTTTAAAACAATTCTGAGGAGGTTACTAAGTATTTTTCACACTTATAAAGAATGGTTCTTGCTCATTGTCTAGATAAGCTAATAAAGAGTTGGGATATAGCAGGGAGGGTGTGTGTGTGTGTGTGTGTGTGTGTGTCTTATATGTATGTGTATTTGAAATGCATCCTAGAGTCATTCACCTCCCCCCTTTTTTTCTTAACGTGGCTAGATTCTTAGGCTTTGA
>NC_077227.1:749606384-749618884 GCF_027887165.1 Monodelphis domestica | reverse complement strand
TTCATATGATTGTAGAGGCTGCCCCGGAGAAGCATCTTCTGTGTGTTTAAGGCAGTATGTTGTGGATGAGGCTCCTGGTCTTGAACCAGGGAGGTCAGTGTCTGAATCTTGCCCTCTGACCCATCCAGGTGACCCAGGGCAAGTCACTTAACCTTTGGGAGCCTCAGTTTCCCCTATGTTAAAAGTGGTGACAATGATAGCAGTTCTGAAGGTCAAATGAGATAATGTAGGGTATGTACTTAACAAATGTTTATTAATTGACATGTGTAAAGTATTTTATAAACTTTAAAGTACTCTATAAACGTGAGCCATGATTAAAGGTGATGTATAGTGCTGCATTTGGGTCAAACCTTCAGGCTAACGGGAACACAACACACGCTCTCTTCTGTCATGAAGAGAACATATGGAAGGAGGAGGTTTGGCTTGGCTACTTGCCATCTGTAAGACCTTGGGAAAGTCTCCTTGCTTCTCAGTGTCAGTCTCTCTTTTGTAAAATGAAGATGTTGGATGGACAATAGAACTCGTGTAGCTCCAAAACCTTGTGATTCTCCCAAATCAGAGAGACGTTGATGGCCCTTTGTTGGCCACACTGAGAGTATTTCCCTGGTACCAATCTGGCCTCTTCATTGAGCATGTTTAGGAGGTTAAGTGAAGGGAAAGACCCCTTCTTTCAGCTCCTCAGCCAATAGCCACTCTTGTCTGATAGCCCTCTTGCTCCTTGATTTTTTCTTACTTTCCCACACTGGGCCAGATTTGGGGTTGTGTATTCAGGATAGCAAAGCTCCTATCTACTCACTCAAAAAGTACTCATTAAATATGTATTAATGTATATAAAGGCAAAAATGGAAGGCTTTGGACCCTCAAGGAGCTTACATTCTATCAGGAGAGACAATATGTATACACAGAAGTATAAAAATAACCCCCACTGGGTTATTTAATGAACTCCCAATCGTGTTGGTGGACTGGTTGCCTAGAGGTGGTGATGACTCCATTTTGGGATTCTAGAAGGAGCTTTTGAGGAGTTGAGATCATAGGAACTTTGCTCATGAGCCCCCATCGGTGTAATTCCCTATTGAAAAAAATCAATCAGTAGGCAACAATTAGCTTCCAACAAAGGTATAGTAAAACTAGGGGTACAAAATATTTTTCCCTTAAAGCTTGGGACACACCCTCTCATAAATCCAGAGCTCCTGGGAAGAGTGGGATTAAACTTAAAGTACCATGGTAGTGAGTCATATATGTAAGGAATAGTGGTAATAATGGTAGCTTTTAATTCCTCTGTGGAAATGTCTTCCTGAGTCCATAGCTAATAGTCTTCAGCACCCATGATGATTCTCCTTGTCTCTGCTTCGTTCATAGGTCACTATACTTCTTTGTCCAGGTTTGAACTTGGTGTATATCTCTCTGCTTCTGGGTATTAGATTTCCTTCCCTAGATGATTCTAGAATTTGCATGAGAATGTCTCTGCTCTGACTTTCAGCTGAATTCCTTGTTTCCTTCTAGTATCTTCTCAGTGGGGACATGGTCAAGTGTTTGAGGGGAAGTGACATACAAATGGTCTACTCCTCCCTTCTTCCTCCCCCATAGTGCTTCTATTTCAGGGATATGAACCTGGATCCTTCACCACTGGGCTGGCCTGTTGCTTGATTGAACAAATGATGGACTTCCTCCCATTACTAAGACCCCAAGGTGGGGGTATTGATAGGTTAATTTGTTACTCAATGACTCTCTTCACTTATTAACCTAATTAAAGGGTTCATATTTGATCAAGGGACCATGGAGTATAGAATATTTTGCATACACAAGAAATCCATTCAATATTATTGATTTCAGTGAGGGCTATGGACTCCCTGCATGACAGAAATATATGTGAGGTCCACTGAGGTTGAAGCCTAAATATCTGAGGAAATTAGGAGATGCTTCCTATAGGAGGTGGCAGTTGAGCTAAGCTCTGAAGAAAACTAGGGACTCTAAGAAGAAGAGGTGAGGAGAAAGAGCATTGCAGGCTCCCTAACACCAGTTGGATGCAGAACTCCCACCATGCCCTTTGGGTGAGGTAAGCGGCATGAGCTCCCGCTTTCCATTTTTGGCATTGCAGTTTTCCAGGTTATCTAATTAGAATCTACAAGCTCCAGACCTGTTTTACCTTTCTTTTCCCTCGCTCAGTTGAATCCAGCACCAAATGTCTTATGTGTGAGCAATGTTTTGCTAGAGCAGCAGTTGTAGTGAAGAAGATTTGAGTGACTTTGGTCATTGGATTTGGAGTCAGAGGATCTGAGTTCAAATCCTGTAGCTGACAGCACACTACTTATATGACCTTGAATAAATCGAGATACAGCTATTGTCCAGGGAAGTAGGCAAAATTAAAAAGATGCTTTAACAAATTGCTTAGCATTACCTTTGCCTAGTGCCATGCATTTTCTAGAGAGTTGCAATGTAAGTTTTCTCCCTTCATCCTCTCTGACCCTGGGGGGAAGAGAGAAGAAGGATTTTCTGTTACAGAGTGGGAAACTGAGGCACAGTGGGCCAATGACCGAGCCAAGGCTAAAACCCTGGTTTTACGTTTCTTCGCTAGGTGCTTGGACAATGTAGACATAGCGAGGCTGTGATTGGTAGTTCTCGGAGCCTAGGGAAGGGTCGCAGTTACTGGGCACTGATTCTCCCTTTGGTTTCCTTGCAGTGATGGAGACTTCTCTTGGGCTGCAGCCTACTGCCCGAACATTCTCTTTGCCACAAACGCTGGAACTATCCAAGTCTTGGGGTGGCAATGGAAGCAACCTCCAGATGCTTGAGGGTACTCCACCAGCAGAGGTTGCTGGGGACGGCTCCCTGGCTACCCCGACACAGAATTCAGGCAACCTCCTTGCTCTGCCTCCTGCTCCCAACATTGAGCACAAAGATAAGAAGGCTGTGACATGTCTCGAGAAGGAAAAATGGAAAGTGGAGGGGATAAAGGCCAAGTTCTCCCAGACCCTGGACACCTGCCAGGTCCCTCTGGAAATCCAGGATCCCCCACTCCTTCCCTTGGAAATCCCTGACATTAACCAGCTTCTGGCTTGCATCGACCCACTGTGCCCTGATACTCTGAAGGAAGGGACTAGTCCAAGGGAATCCCATCTGGCCAAGAACGGCCTGAGCCTTGGCGACCAAGAAGTATTAGAGAATGGGATGGAGCCCATTCCTAGTCTTACCGACATCAACAAATTGGTGGAAGACTTCCGCCTTCCCCGTCTCCTCTCTCCCTTGAAGGAGGTTGAGCAGCCCAAGGGGCTCAGAGTCGCCAAACCCAAAGTGGTCAAAACGGCCAAAGTGGTCCGGATGCAGGGAAAGCCGTGCACAGGGAAGGAGCCCTCGGATCCAGCCAAGAAGACTAAACGGAAGATCCCCGAGCTGATGGCCACTCTGCCCGCAGCCAAGGCCTTGCCCAGAAACCCGGACTGCCTGCTTGCTGGCGACATGGCGGCTGTCTCTGGCTCTGGGGCCAGTGAGCTGTCTCCCTTGGATGTGGCCAAGTCGGCCAGCAGCAAGTCCCGCAAAGCCCCGAGCAGCCGAGCCAGCAAGACCAAAGGCTCCAGCCAAGAGAAAATGGAGGGAACTGGAGACACCGGCTATGAGAAAGTGGAAGGCAACGAGCTGCCTGGGGGCCGAGCTAAGCCGGAGGAGAAGCCAGCCCTCCCCAAGATGAAGCGCAAGAAGAACCACCCGGAGCTCAGCCAAGAGGCCTTTAAGAAGCCCCGGAGCTTCCTGGGCATGCACATGCTGGAGTCCGTGCAGGTGTTCCATGCCCTGGGAAAGAAGAACGACAAGATGAGCGGCCCCGTCCAGGTCCCCCAGCCAACTCCAGGGATCAAACAGTGGTTGGAAACACCGGCGGAAGGCCAAGGCCCCATGAAAAGCCAGGCCGGGCTCCTGGCGGCGGCCAAGGCCAAAGTTCGGAAGCCAGACGGCAGCGTGGAGAACCAGTGTCCATCGCCCTCCCACACCAAGCCCCCGCCGCCAGGGAAGGTCAAGTTGGTGCCGCTGCCCTTTCCGACCTTAGACAGGCCTTTGACTCGGCCCATTCCTCGGAAGCCGCAGCCCTTGGCTCCCCACCGGCTTTCTACCGCCAACCCTGCCCGCTTGGGCAACCCAGCCCAGCCTGGCCCCTCCAACCCCGCCAGGCCCGTGTCGGCGGTGCCCCCTCAGGCTGCCCCTCCTCGGCCCATGCTGCTGAAATCGGCCCCCTGCCCTTCTCCCCAGATGCAGCCGTGCCTCCCCAGCCACCTGGTGCTGTCCATCTCCCCAGAGGCGGCCGCCACCAGCTCGGCCAAGCAGGCCGTGGTGGTCATGACCCAGCCGCAGCCCCCGGCCCAGTTCCAGCCTCAAGATTTCTGTTTCCAGCCGATCCCCTGGAGGAAGCCCAACGTCCCCGAGCCCGTGATGTCCAAGCCCATCACCAAAGAGCAGAGGCCCGAGCGGGAGGCCATGAAGAGGCAGGCCCAGCGGGAGCGAGAGAACGCCGCCAAGTACACGTCCCTGGGCAAGCTGCAGTTTTTCATTGAGCGGGAAAAGGACTTGGAAATTGCAAGGCGCTATGGATACATGATCTGATCAGAACAGCTAGGACTCTTGGGCAGTCCAGGCACCAGATGTTTGTACATATATATAGATACACATGTCCCTATTTATTCTGATACTTCAATAAACCGTTAATAGAGCTGTTCTGGTCAGGGACAAGATGGATGAGCAATGAAAAGACTTCCCACATGTCTGATCTCCGGCTCTTTGAGTTGTGGGAGCTAAGCCAGAATAGACACAGCCATCCATATGTGTATAGAGACATGTGTACGCACACGCGTGGACAAACCCACACACATGTCCATACACATAGACTTGGGTGGGGAGGGGGCTGGGCTCAAGGCTGGGGAGAAAGAAGGGATGGAGGGAGGAAAGGGAGGGATGGGGGGACGCTGCCGATCCTAGGAGGGAGGAACACAGAGGGGCTCGGGCAGGGGCACGGGCACGAGAAACAGCCAGAATAAGAAGCCAAGTCTGGGAGGGCTAGTTGGGGAAAGTGGTGGACTTGGAGTCAAGAAGACCTGGCTTCAACTCCTGCCTCAGATCCGCCCTTGGCTGCATGGGCAGCTGGGAAGCACAGTGGATAGAGTGGGAGGTCTGGTTTGCAGTCAGGGAGCTACTTAGCAGCTTAGTGACTTGGGCCAGTCGCATTGTTTGCCTCAGTTTCCACATCTAGAAAACGAGCTGGAGAAGGAAATGACAAACCCACTCCAGTATCTTTGCCAAGAAAACCCCCTAAAGGGGTCCCAAAGATTTGGACATGACCGAATACAACTAAACAAAGCTGTGTGACCTGGGACACAAGCAACTCGACTTCTCTGCACCTCAGTTTCCTCACCTGTAAAATGGACTACTCAAAACCTCTGTTTAATGAGGGGAATAAGAAGTGGATAGTGTTTGTAGAAGATGTAAAGATAAGGATTTCCGATAATTAGGCATGGAGATTGCAATGCATCCACGAGTCCATCTGTGTCGG
The DNA here is from genome assembly GCF_027887165.1 of Monodelphis domestica. Classification (NCBI taxonomy): domain Eukaryota; kingdom Metazoa; phylum Chordata; class Mammalia; order Didelphimorphia; family Didelphidae; genus Monodelphis; species Monodelphis domestica. The sequence continues at coordinate 749,613,351 of NC_077227.1, read as the reverse complement.
CATTCCCTCTATTGGTAGATATTTATTTAGTCAGTCAACAAGCATGAAGCCCTTAGTATGTGCCGGCCAATGGGGATACACAGGCTAAAATGAAATCTTAACCCTCTCGACTTACCACTCTTCCATGCCTTCTCCTTGACAATTCTGATACTTCTGAAAGTCCCCTGTGATCCATTCAGGGATCTGGAGGTCTTTGCTGGCGATTTTTAATAAATAGTGGGTCTCGGTGAAGCCTCTGGGCTCTGCCATTATGGCCAACGGCTCACTGGTATTTTCCTTTAAATCAGACACCAGGAGTGGTTTACAAATTGTAGTAGTTCATGGTCTCAGACACTTCCTAGCTGTGTGACCCTTGGCAAGTCACTTAACCCCTATGGAAATTAAGGACCGCAGAATGTTAATTTAATTTCGTTTTTACACTACTGACTCAAAGCTTCTAGATGTGTGTATGTATCACCAATCCATCTACATTGGTCCTAGAGTTACTTTATGAGGCTCCTAAATACCACTCCCCAGCTTGTCTCCCCATTTAAATTAGCTGTAGAGCTTACGGGTGAGTAAGAGAGGCATAAATGACTTAATTTTAATTGTAGAGGGTTCACTGATAGTAGGCATACCATCATTGGTAGCTGCAAAAAGAATACAAGATCTCCATGCCAGTCACCCATACTCTCAGCTTTTTTCCTGGATCTTGAGAGGCAAAGGTATTCAAGCAAGATCCAGAAAGTCTCGAACCCTGGGCAGAATGATAGGTTTGTTCTGAATGGTGGCAGGATTCAAGATCAGCCCTTGCTTTATTCTTAGGAGGGCAAAGATCATTTTCCTTAAATACACTGATGACCTTCAAGCAAGCAAGCTTCTGCCCTGTACCATATCTCCCACTTGACCAAGTTAGATAAAGAGGCACATAGGGCGTGGTTGAGTTTCTTTGTGATCATGAAGTGAGAGGGTGTGGAATGTGGCTGGATTAGGATCCTTGCAGTCATTCTAGCTATATCTGTGGAGGAGAGGGGCTTCCTTTACAGCATCTCCCAAAGAGATGGGAACCACAGAATCTCAGCTGAAGGGACTTGGTCTGACCTGAATAAAGTTTTTCTCTATAGCATACCTGAAAAGTAATCAATCTTTCAAATGAGGAACTCTAGGGAGGAGGAGCCACTACATCATTTTGTCTTTGAGTCTTTAGCACTTAGCATAATGCTTGGCACCAGGTTAAAGCTTAAATGCTCATCAACTGACTTCCCCAGGATCACAGACTTAAAAGTTGGAAGAGATCTCAGAAGCCATCTAGCCTAATTCATTTTATAGATGAGAAAACTAAGGGTCAGATGAAATGACTTGTTCGTGGTTACAAGTCTAGCCCTTTAGTCATTATGCACTGACTCTCTTGCACATTTCTAATCTTTAATAAGGTTTCCACCTCTATTCAGGCAAAGATACTAGAATGGTTTGCCATTTCTGATGGAAAGACCAGAGTAGGAACTCTGAAACACAAGAGCCCAGAGAAACCTAGAAACAACTTCCTTTGAACAATTAGAAGTAACTGTAGGATGATGCAGTGCTAACATTCTAATGTTGTTGTTCAGTGGTGTCGTGGACTCTTCGTGACCCCAGTGGGAGTCTTCTTGTAGGAGATACTGGAGTTAGATGATAAAACAATGTATTTGGGGGATGGATTGACAAGGGGATAAGATAAAGGTAGGATAAGCTAGTATAGAAAGGAGGAAGAAGCGAGTGGGATTTGATATTTCTTATAACTGGTATGTGGGAGATACAAACATGGAGGGAGGAATGAATGGGTATCTGGTGAACCTCATCTGAAACAAAGGAGGGGCCTGTGTGCACATGCTGAAACATGAGGTAGGATTAAGGAAGAGGATAATACTAAGGAAGAAATAGACACAAGTGAAACAAACTACTTAGTCCTGAATAAGGTATTAAAGGTATGTGTGTTATTGTATGTGTTTGTATGTGTGTCTGTGAGTGTTTGTGTTTATCAGTGTATATTTGTGCGCGATTTTGTGCATGTTTATGAATGTGTGCCTGTGAGTGTTTGTGTGTATGTGTGTCTCTGTGTGTTTGTGTCTGAATGTTTCTGTGTTTGTAGGTATAACTGTGTATATGTGTGTCTTTCTCCTTATGTTTGTGTGTGTTTATGTGTGAGTGTATTTGAGTGTGTCTCTGTGGGCATGTTTGTGTGAGTTTATGTTTGTATGATTGTGTGTTTCTGAGTGTTTTGTGTGTATGGCCTGTGTGTATCTGTGTATTTGTGTGTCTCTGTGTACTTGTGTATCTGAAAGTGTATTTGTGTGTGAGTGTATGTTTGTGTGAGAGTGCATGTGTATCTTTCTGTGCCTGTGTGTGATTTAATGTATGTGCTTGTGTGTTTCAAAGTATTTGTATTTTTCAGTGTGTTTTTTGGTGTCTCTGTATATATGATTGTGTGTCAGTGTGTTTGTGTGTGTGAATTTGTGTTTGTGTGTTTTAGTGTGTCTATGAGTGTGTTTGTATACCTGTGTGTTTTTTTTTGGTGTCTCCATGTGTATGAGTGTGTGTTGGCATGTTTCTGTGTATGAATGTGTTTGTGCATCTCTGTGAATCTGTATGATTGTGTGCTTGTGTCTGCTTTGTGAATATTGTTTGTGTATATCTGTGCATTTGTGTCTGTCTTGTGTGTCTGTGAAAGAGTATGTGTACTTTTGTGTGTTGGTGTGTGTGTATTCACATGCCTGTGAGTGATTTTTGTGTGTGTTTGAGTGTTTATGTGTTTGGGTGCCTGTGTTTGGATCCATGTGTGCATGTCTGTGTTTGCATGTGTGTGAATCTGTAAGCATGTGTTTATGTGTCTCTGTGTGTTTTTTGTGTCTTGTGTTTTTTATGTGTGAGTGTGTGTGTGTGTGTATTTCTGTATATATGTCCTTGTCTGAGTTTGAGTGTGTTGTGTGTCTGTCTGTGGGCCTGTGTGTGAGTGTTCCTGTGGATATTTGTGTCTTTATTTTTATGTATGTCTATATGTATGTGTGTCATGTGAGTTTGTGTGTCTGTGGGCATCTGTGTGTGTCAGTGTGTATGCCCGAGTGTTTAAGTGCATCTCTGTGTTTCTCTCTGTGTGCTTCTTTACATGTGTGTATGTTTGAGTGTGGATATGTGTATGTGAGTGGGTGCTGGTGTGTGTCTGAGTGTGTGTATTAGTGTTTGTAAGTATGTGTGCCTATGTGTGTCTGTGTTTTTTGTCTGAGTCTGTGTGTCTGTGTGTTTGTATTTGTGTGTGTATGCATATCTGTGTTAATATATTTTTGTGCACGTGTGTGAGTCTGAGTATGGGTATCTGTGTATGTGTTTGAGTGTCTGTGGGTGTGAACGTGTGTTTGGATGTGGACATGTGTGAGTTTGTGTCTCGGTTTTGGTGTGTATCTATGAATGTGTGTTTAGCGTATTTGTGTGTATGACTGTGTCTGTTTGAGGGTGTGCCTGTGTGTCACCGTGTGTCTGTGAGTGCATGAGTATGTCTGTTGGTGTCAGTGTTTGTGTGTGTTTGTGTATCTGTGTGTATGACTGTATTTATGTGCTTTTCTATGTTTGTGTGTGTCTGTGTATAGTTATCCCTGTGTGCAACATTGTATGTGTGTCTGTGAATTTGTATGTTTGTGTGCATCTGCAAGATTGTTTGTGGGTCTGTGTGTGTCTATGTACTTGTGTGTTTTTCTGTGTGTATGAGTGTGTGTTTCTTGTGTGAGTGTGTCTATGGGAATTTTGTGTTTGTGTGTCTGTGTGCATACTTGTCTGTATATTCTTGTGTGCCTGTGTGAGTGTCTCTGTGTTTGTGTATGTCTGTTTTCTCTGTGTGTATCTCCATGTCTGTATGATTGTGTGCATGTGTGTCCCTGAGTGTTTCTGTATGTCTCTGTGTGTATTTGTGTGTTTGCATGCCCATGTGTGCATATGTGTAAGAGTGTGTTTGTGGGTCTGTGTGAGTGTGTCCATATGTTTGTTTGTGTGTGATTTTTGTGTGTCTCTGTGTGTATAAGTGTGTGTCTATGCTTCTGTGGGTGTTTATATGTCTGTGTGAATACGTCTGTGTGTCTGTATGTTTGTGTATCTCTTTGCGATTGTGTACATGTGTGTCTGTGCGTTTCTCTGTGTCTGAGTGTGTTTTTGTGTGAGCCTGTGTATTTTTGTGTGTGTCTCTGTGTTTCTGTGTCTGTCTGAGGGTGTGTTGGTATGTGTTTGTATGACTGTTCAGGTGTCTGTATGTCTGGGATTGCATGTCTGTAGGAGTGTGTCTTTGTCTATATCTGTATGTGTGTTTGCATGTCTCTGTGTTTGAATGGGCGTTTTTGTGTGTATGTGAGTGTGTCTGTGTGTGTGCCTCTGTGTTTGTGTGTCTTGTCTGTGTTTTTGTATGTACATGTTGGAGTGTTTGTGTGTCTGTGGGTGTGTTTCTATATCTGTGTTTTTGTGTATATGTGTTTCTTTGTGTTGTGTGTGCCTCTATTTCTGTATGTGTGTGTATATATGCATGTTTGTGTATGTGGCTGTGTGTTTTTGTGTTTCTGTGTATCTGTGTGTGAGTGTGTATGTGCATGTGAGTGTATATTTATGTGTGTTTGTGTGTATGTCCAGATGTGTATGTGTGTTTAATAAAAAACTTAGGAAACATTTGGTGCTTGCTATGTGCGCTAGTCCTACCATGTTCTGGGGATACCAAAAAAGACAAAAACACCTGGCAGCTGGGTTGCTTAGTGGATTGAGTGCCAGGCTTTGAGATGGAAGGTCCTGGGTTCAAATCTGACCCCAGATATTTCCTAGCTGTTTGATCCTGGGCAAGTCACTTAACTGTTATTGCCCTGGAGCCAACACATAGCTGGTCAGTTGATTTTCACCACATAACAATGCTAAGACAGGAGATAAAGGCTTTAAAAAAGGGCAAAACCGGTCCCTGACCTTCCGGAGCTCACGTTCTAGTAGGGAAGACAACACACAAACAACTATGTATGTGCGCCATGTACAGTGTCAATTGGAGGCAATCCCTGAGGAAAGGCATTAGTACTTGGGAATGAGAATAGGATAGCCGAGGAAAGGCCTCTTGAGGAAGGTAAGATTTGAACCTGGGCTTGAAAGAAGCCCAGAATCTGAGGATACCAGGAAGAGGGAGAGAATTGCAGGCATGGAGGACTGCCAGTAAGAAGGCACGGGGATGGGAGATGGAGGGTCATGTCTTGCTTCAGGAACAAGAAGAAGGCCAGGATTCCCGAGTCATGAAGTACACAGTCCAGAGAAAAGTACAATAAAGCAGAAGTAGGCGCATCTAGGTAGCCCAATGGACAGTGCTGGGCTTCGAATTCAGTCTGGCTGCAGACAGAGTGGGAAAGGAGAGGGCGGCTTTGGGAGGAAAAGATACTGAGTTTGGTTTTGGACATGCCGCATTGAAGATGCCTATGAGGAATCCAGGTCAAGCTATTTCAAGGCTGTTGGAAAGGTGGGAGACTGGAGGAAAGGAGAAGGTTAGGGCTGGATAAATAGGTCTGGGAACCATCTACTGGGAGATGCTAATTGGGTCCATGAGAGTTGATGAGATCAGGTGAAATAGCATAGAGGCAAGAGAAGAGCCAGGACAAAGCCCTAAGAGACACTCAGGGGTGTCCACAATGCCCTTGACGGAGATCAAGCAAGAGACACTGAGAAGGAGCAGTCAGATGAGTAGGAGGAGAACCAGGTAAAACCTACGGAGAAGAAAGTATCTAGGAGAAAAGAGGGATTGACAGTATGAAAGGCTGGAGAGAGATGGAGAGGGAAAAGGAAGAGGAAAAGCAACAAGAAATGAAGTGCCTGTTTAGAACAGTCAATAGGCCAGTGTAAGTTGGATTACTAAGTGCACAGAGCCAAGGAGAAGGTGGGACCAAGTGGATCCCAAATCCCCATCCTGTGATTTCTCAATACTTTAAAAATTACTGGATAGAGCTAGGTGGCTCAGTGGACTGAGAACCAGAACCAGGGATGGGAGGTCCTGAGTTCAAATCTGGATGTAGATACTTCCTAGTTGGATGACCTTGGGTAAGTCACTTACTCCCCATTTCCTAGCTCTTATTCTTTGGTCTTGGAACCAATACACAGTGCTGATTCTAAGATGGAAAGTGAGGGCTTTAAAAAATTATATGTTTAGAATTAAGTCTCGCAGATTTCTTCTGAGAAGGCTTGGTCTGTCTTGGAATCCCTGGCCTCAGTGTACCTTATCTTCCCACATTAAATCCACTGACACAAACTGTAAATGCCATCAGCTAACCACCTTGGGTTCCCCCCAGCTTTTTCTGATGGCTTGAAGACAAGCCAATCCTATTTTCATTACAATGCTGCCCCCTTGTGCTGAGCAGTAAGCAAGGCAAACAGTCGATAGAGCATCATCACACTGATTTGTTTGAACAGATTTGGAGGGGAATTTAGAGATCATTTTATCCTCCTGTTCAATGCCTGTAGTGACCATTTTGGAGAGAAGGAAGCTGAGGACTAAGGAGGAGAAGTGACTTGCCCAAGATCAGACTTGTAGTTTGAAGCAGAGCTAGAATAACAAGTATTATATTTCTTAAAGCTACCACATGCCAAATCACTGTGCAAAATAGTGGGGATACATAGCTGAGTGAAGTACTTCCCTTCTTCAGGACTGCATGCAGGGAGGGGCCCAGCTCCCCTGTCAGGAGGAGACCCAGGAAAGCCACTTGTTAAATTTTCATGGGAGCAATTATGAAATTGGCAAATGCTACAGAAATAGGAAAATAATTATTCCCCTGTCCCCTGCCCTGGGGAGACCTCATTTGGAGATCTGTGTTCAGCTGGGACATTGAAATAAAAACAAACAAACAAACAAAAAACCCATTGACTTGCCTCATCAGGATGATGAAGAGTCTTGGGTCCTTGATATTTGGGGATCAGTTTAGGGAACTCATCATGTTTGTCCTGGAGAAGAGAAGGC
>NC_077227.1:749556384-749601384 GCF_027887165.1 Monodelphis domestica | reverse complement strand
TTTTTCCAGGACTGCCCATTCTTAGTTCTCACCACTCTTTAGTTCTCACCTTCTCTGGTTAAATTATATCTTCTGAGGTACTTCACACTTCTTTGTTAAGCTTACTTTTTGTGAGTTACTTGACCTTTAGAGGTCCTTAACACCTTTTTGTATTAGATCTAAAAGCTTCACTATAAGGTATGAGTTAAGTACTTTCATTGTTCAAACAGGAGTTTACAACTTTTATCTTCCCCTAAAGTATGTCTAATTAGGGTGGAGTAATTTAAAAAGTTCCCAATACATTCCTGATTCTTGTTAGACCAAGTATCTCCATTGTTACAATAAGGGAATAGCTAGACCAAATCTTCTAAAGAACAGTCTGAGTAGTTTTAATATTCACAGAGAGGAGAGGAATTCTGGGAAATAGTGAAGGACTTCTGGGGGATGAAGTCCAAGGGTTCAAAATTCTACTTATACATGTTACTCCTTGAATAAAGATGCATATTGTCAGAATAACAATTTTGTATTTGTGGAGAATTTTCCAAAAGACAATTCCTTTTCAATTGAACTGAGATACACAAATGCTTATGTAAAAGTATCAAGATATAAAGTGAGAAAAAACAATTGAAAAACAATTTAAAAAACCTTCCTACCAATTAAAATCATTCCAGAGTGAAATGAACTACCTTAAGAGGTGACGCGATTTCCTTCCTCAGAGATCTTCAAGCAGATGCTAGTTGGCCACTTCTAAATTCTGTTACAGTGGGATTCCTTTCATGCATGATTGGGTTGGATAGCTGCTGAAGGTGCTTCCAAATTTTGAATTTCTATGATTGAATGCAAATTATATAGACAAAAAGCATTCCCACTGTAACAAAAGCAGCAGTTTTCATTTGAAATCCTCTAGGGAGGGGAATCCACTATCTCTGGAGGCCTCCCATTCCATTCATGAAGAGTGATAATGAGGATGATGATGATGGTGCTGAGATGAAGTGATTACAAGAATAACAACTAGTATTCCCATTGTAATATTTAAAATTATGTTTGACTCATTATGAGAGTTATAAAAGTGAAACTGTGGTCACTGTTTAGAAAAATAATTAACTTAAATAAAAAAATCTGTTAGTGGCTCTTAATAATTTAATATAATATAAATGCAGCAAAAGAGGGAAGTGTAAGAGGGAAATAGAAAATATTTCCTAGCTAAATACCCTATAATTGTCAATCCGAAGAAATTCAGCTCAGCTCTGACAAAAGCTCCCTCGGTCTCAATCTCCATGTGGAAGTCTGATAACTTCTTTAATATGGGTCTCACTAGGGTAAGCCTCTTCCTTCAGTTCCAGTCAACTACCCGGAAAGTTTCCAGCTCAGAATCATGCAGAATCCTCCTTACCCAGGAGAGTCTCCTTGAAGAGTCAAGGAATAAATGAATCCTTTTCCATCTTGCCTTTTATAGTCTTTTTTCTGCATTACTTCCTGTCTCTCTCCCACTTCATGGGAACTAATCACAGCCTCCGAAATTGCCTAGCACTAGTGTCTGATGGATCTACCTCCCATCCTCTGAGGGCCTTAACTCTTATCAAAAGGATTCACAAGTTCCTGACTGATTGAGTTAAAAGGGTAGGGCACTCCAAAGTACTTGATTAAGTTAAGATAAAGAAATTCCCTTTCACACCATGGTGCTTGAAGCTTTACAAAGTGCTTTATAAAAATTAGCTCATTTGATCCTCACAACAAATCTGGGAGATAGATACTTTTATAATCCATTTTACAAATGAATAAACTGAGGCAGACAATGGTTTAGTGACTAGTCCAGGATCATATGACTAGTATGTGTCTAAGGCAGGATTTGAGCTCAGGTCTTTCTGATTCCAGGTCTAACAGTCTATCCAATTATAACTTATAAGTAGCTTAAGTTTGCCTCTTTGAATCTTCTACCCTTGAAGAATAAGAACTGCTTCACTGGTTTGTGTATTTCCACTGCTTGCCACAGTGAATGACACAGGGTAGGTTTAATAATTACTTGTTATTTTGAAAGGTTACTTTGAAATGATTTGTTATGAAGCCCTGGATAGCTGAGTCCTAATCCTAGCTCTATTCCAAAATACAAGTTTGTTCTTGGGCAAGTCACTTCTCCTCGTTAGGCCTCAGCTTCCTCCTCTCTCAAGTGGTTGCAGCTGGCATTGATTGATCAGGAGGATAGTTCCACTTCTAGCCTTTTTAAAACAAATCCACAGGATGATGCTCTATCTATTCTGTTTGCTTTACTTACTGCTGACACAAGGGGGCAGCATTGTAATGGCATCACAATGTCTCCAACAAAAAGATCTCTGAAGCCAGAAAGTCAAATTGTTTTCATCCTTGTTAACTGGTGGTGTTTTTAGTTTGAGCCTCTGGAGTTAATGTGCGGTGGATTTCGCCTTCTAGGAGTCACGATGGTGGAATAAAGAGCGCCCCAAGCTCACCGAGCTCACCAGGAACAGTGATGACAACAACCGGAGATGGAGTGAAGCTGTGCTGCCTGCAGGACGGCATAGAGGGATAGCAAGGAGGGCCCTTCTGCTGGGCTAGGAGGCCAGAACGTGGTCCAGGGCAGTGGGGAGGAGCTCTGGCCTGATCTAGAGCGAGCAGCAGGAGAATCGGCGCAGCCTCAGTGGGAGGGAGAGCAGAAAGCAACAGGAGACACCAGTAAAGGCATCAGTGGGAGGAATGTGGTCCAGCACCGTGCAGTGGGAGCCGAGCCAGTGCTGGGGGCAAGGGGAGGGGCACAGCCCAATCCAATGCAGCCCAAGTGGCATCTGGAGAGAATAGCCAGGCAGACTGCCCATGAGCACTTCTCCCTGCACTTGACCCAAGAGGCAGGCACCAAAATAAAGCACAGTACAAGGTCAGGCCACTACCCCCTCTACCTCAGTAATGGAGCTGAGCCTCAACATACCCAGAAGCTCTCAAAAAAAGCCCCCTAAAATGAGCGAAAGACAAAGAAAAAGCCTCACCCTGGAAGACTTCTAGCAACACAGAGGACCAAAATGGAAGAGCGAGGGGCAAGCTTGGTGTCTCAGGGAATACAGAGCCAGCCCTAGAGATGGGAAGTCCTGAGTTCAAATGTGCTCTCAGATATTTCTTAGTTGGGTGACCCTGTAGTGTCCTGCCTTTACTATTTTTCTGCCTTGGAATTCATACTTAATATTGATTCCTTTTTTTAAAGATGGAAAGTAACTATTTTTTCCCAATTAAAAACAATTTAGTTACATATATAAGCAATTTTTGACAATTTTTTTTTTACAGATTAGCATTCATATTTTCTCCCTTGCTACTTTTCATTGAAATAGTCTGATATAGGTTCTACCTATACTTTCATGTAATATATATCTTCATATTACTCATGTTTATATGATAGAAGATACATATCACACATATAATAGAAATCTCATGAAGGAAATATAGTGGAAGATGACCTGCTTTGATCTGCACTCAGACTCCAAGAGTTCCTTCTTTGGCTGTGGATAACTTTCTCATGAGTCTCTTATACTTATTTGGAGACTTGCTTTGCTGAAAATGGTTTATTCCTTCGGGTTGATCATCATAAAATATTTCTGTTATTGTGTACACTGTTCTCCTGGTTCTTCTCACTTCCCATTACATTAGATCATATTAGTCTTCCCAGGTTTTTGTGAACTTATCATGTTCATCATATCTTATGGCACAATAGTATTCCATTATCCTATATACCACAACTTGTCCCTCCATTTCCCAAATGATGGACAACCCCTCAATTTCCAATTCTTTGCCACTACAAAAAGAGTTGCTACGTTTTTTTTTTTTTTGCTATAGGTAAGTTCTTTCTCCTCATCTCTGATCTTTTTGGGATACAGACCCAGTGGTAGTATTTCTGGGTCAAAGAATATGTACAGTTTTGTGGTCCTTTGAGCCTGGTTCCATATTGGTCTCCAGAATGGTTCACAGTTCTACCAATGGTGTATTAGTATCTCAATTTTCTCACATTCCCTCAAACATTTATCAATTATCTCTTTGGTCATGCTAGCCAATCTGAGAGGTATGAAATATCACAGTTATTTTAATTTTATTTCTCTAATAAATTGTGATTTGGAGCATTTTTTCCATATAACTATGGATACTTTTAATCTCTTTCTCTGAGAACTGCCTGTTCATATCCTTTGACCATTTTTCTATTTGGGAATGCTTTATATTGTTATAAATTTGACTCAGTTCTCTATATATTTCAGAAATGAGGCTTTTGTCAGAGATACTTGCTTTAAAAATTTCCCCAGCAAATCTGTTGTTTCTCTTCTAATCTTGGTGGTGTTGGTTTTATTTATATTAAACCTTTTTGGTGTTGGTTTTATTTATATTAAACCTTTTTAATTTAATGTAATCAAAATTATATATTTCATTTTTTTGTAGTGTCATATCCATATCTTTTTGGTCATAAATTTTTCCCTTATCCTAATGTTTCCATGTTCCCTTAATTTGTCTATGGTATCACCCTTTATCTCTAGATCAAATGTCCATTTTGACTTTATTATGGTGTATAGTATAGATGTGAGTCCATGCCCAATCTGCTACATATTGCTTTCAGGTTTTCCAAACAGTTTTTATCAAATAGTGAGTTCTTTCCCCCAAAGCTTTTATTGTTGGGTTTATTGGACCCCAAATTACTATGGACATTAACTGTGTGAAGATTAAAATTAACTGTCCCCAGATTATGAAGATTAAACGTGTAACCCCTGCCTATTTTTTAGATTTAATCACCAAAAGTGTAAACACCCTACTTAAAAGTTGAGTATGGAGATCTTCCCATTTTTAGATCTAATCACCAAAATGTAAACATCCCACTTAATAATTAAGTGGAAGTTCTGTGACCCACATGTGCAATAGTGGGTGATGAATCAGAATTAAAGTAACTACCCCTGGACAATCTTAAACCAAAGCTTCAACTGTGATAGACATAAAATTAGGAGAAAACACAGGAAGTGACACAAAAGAAGTGTCTTTAAAAGAAGCTGTCACTTCTTGTGAGATAGAGTTCTTCATTCTTTGGAGTGGAGGCTGGACCCTAGACCCTGTTCCTGGTGAGACTTTTAAAATCCCTTCCTTTGAACTGACACATAGTGAGTGAAAAGCTGTCTCTTGACTGCTGGATTTTCTGAAAAACAAACAAAAAAACACCCCCCCCACCAAAACAAACAAACAAACGAAACTATCCCCCTAACTTTAGGAGAGACTTACTTCTTGAGAGAGACTTAGATATCTTACTGGAGACCACACTCTTAAATAATCCAGTCTAACCCTTTTAAAATTAATCCCATTCCCCCCTTACAACTGCCATGTGTTAATTACCTAATCTTTTCTGTTGGTCCATCATTCTATTTCTTAGCTAGTATGAGATTTTTTTTGATGATTACCACTTTATAATATAACTATATCTGATATAGTCCAGCCTCTTTCCTTCCATATTTTTTCCATTAATTTCCTCAATATTCTTCATCTTTTGTTCTTCCAGATGGCCTTTGTTTTCATTTTTTTCTTGTTCTATGAATTTTTTTTCCCAGAAGTTTGGCATGGCATTGAATAGGTAAGTTAATTTAGGTAGGATGGTCATTTTTACTATATTGGCTTAGTCTATCCATGAGTAATTAACACTATCACAATTGTTTAGGCCTGACTTTATTTGTGTGAAAAATATAGTTGTTGGGTTTATTTTGGTAGGTAGACCCCCAGGTATTTTACTTTGTCTATAGTTATTTTGAATGTAATTTTCTTTTCTGTCTCTTCATGTTGGATTTTGTTGGTATTAAATAGAAATACTGATGATTTATGTGGGTTTATTTTGCATCCTGTGGCTTTGTCAAAGTTGTTAATTATTTCAATTAGTTTTTTTTGGTGGATCTTCTAGGTATGCCATTATATCATCTGCAAAGAACAGTAACTTTGTTTCTTCATTGTCAAATTCCTTCAAATTATTTTTCTGCTCTTATTGTTATAGTGAACATATCCAGTATAAATAATTGTCAAGATAATGGTCAATCAATCCTTGCTTTATCCCAATCTTATTGGGAAGAGTTTTAGTTTATCACTATTACAGATGCTTGCTGATGGTTTTAGATAGATGTCATCACATTAAGGAAGCTTCCATTTTTCCAATTTTTTAAAATGGCTCTATAAGGAATGGGTGTGGTGTTTTTTTTAAAATGCTTTTTCTTATCTATTGAAATAATCATGTGTTTTATGTTGACTTTGTTATTGATATACTCAGTTATACTGATTGTTTTCCTAATATCGACTCCTACATTTCTCGTATAAAACTCTCTGATTGTGGTGCATGAGTCTTGTGATATAATGTAATTTCCTTGGTAATATTTTGATTAAAATTTTTATATCAATGTTCATTAGGGATATTGGTCTATAGTTTTATTTCTCTTTTTTAACTCTTTCTGGTTCAGGTATCAATAGAATATTTGTTTCATAAAAAGAATTTGGAAGGATTACCTTTATTTTTCTAAATAGTTTATGTAGCATTGAAATTAGTTGTTTTTTGAATGTTTGGGAGAATTCACTTGTGAATCCATCTGTTCCTGATCCTTTTTTCTTAGGGAGTTCTTTGATGGTTGTTCAATTGCTTTTTCTGTTCTGAGGTTTAAGTGATCTATTTTCTCTTTTATATATTTTTATATTTTTGTAAATATGCATTGATTTCACTTAGATGTAAGATTTATTGGTATATAGTTGGTCAAAATAACTTCCAATAATTGATTTAATCTCTTCTTCATTAGTTATGATTTCACCTATTTCATTTTTTACATTGGTAGTTTTAAAAATTTTTATTTAGAATATTTTTCCATGGTTACATGATTCATGATTTTTACCACCCCTCTTCCCTCCCACCTCCCAGAGTTGATAAGGAATTCCACTAGGTTATACATGTATCATTGTTCAGAACCTATTTCCATGTTATTCATATTTGTAATACAGTGATCTTTTAATGCCCCAAACCCAATGAAATCCTCATCGAGTCATATGATTGATCATATGTTTTTCTTCTGCATTTCTACTCCCACAGTTCTTTCTCTGGATGTGGATAGCATTCTTTCTCTTAAGCTCCTCAGGATTGTCTTGGATCATTGCATTGTTGCCCTTTCTTTTTAAAATCAAGTTAACTCATGGTTTATATATTTTATTTTCTTTTTCATAAAACCAATTCATTGTATTATTAGTTCAATGGCTTTCTTACTTTGAATTTTATTAATATCTCCCTTGATTTTGAAGATTTCCAATTTGGTGCTTCATTGGAGATTTTTTTATTCATCCTTTTCCTAGTTAAGTTGGATGCTCAGTTCATTGATTTTATCTCTCTCTAATCCACTGATATAGGAACTTATAGATAGATATGTATTTCCTAAGTAGAACTTTGGCTGCCTCCCATAAATTTTGATATGTTGTTTCCTTATTGTCATTTTCTTTAATGAAATTGTTTCCATGATTTGCTCTTTGACTCATTTCTTCTTTAGAATAAGATTATTTAGTTTACAATTAATTTTTAGTTTTTCTGCTGCTATTTAAGTGTAATTTTTTTAAATTTTATTATGGTCTGAAAAGTATGCATTTAATGTTTCTGATTTTCTAAATTAGGTTGTGAGTGTCCCCCCCTCCCCCATTATGTGATCAATTTTTGTGAAGGTATAATATGCTGCTGAGAAAAAGTGTATTCCTTTTTATTCCCATTCAGTTTTCTTCAGAGGTCTATCATCCAAATTTTCTGAAGTTATAGTGCCATATCTTTCTAAATTTTTATATATATCTAAATTTTTTCAATTATCACCTTCCTAGGTATGAATGTACTCAATTCAACCTTAGCAAAACCCTTAAATTTTCACTCTACCTTTTTATACTTCTCTTGAGTGTTGAATTTGGTACTCATATTTCCTTTCCTGCTCTGTTTTTGTTGCTCAGGAAAGTCTGAAATTCTTCAATTTCATTAAATATAAATGTTTTTCCTTGGAGAATTATGCTCAGTTTTGATGCATATATAATTCTTAGTTGTAGTCCTAGAGCCTTTGCCTTTTGTAATACCATATTCCATGCCTTCTGGTCCCTTAATATAGAAACCGCTAAGTCCTGTGTAATTATAACTATGACTCTACAATATTAGAATTGTTTCCTCCTGGCTGCTTACAATACTTTCTTCTTGGCCCAGGAGTTCTGAAATTAGACTATAATAGGTCTGGGCTATTTTATTTTAGGGTCTCTTTCAGGAGTTGATCAGTGGATTCTCTCAATTTCTGTTTTTCCCTCTTGTTCAAGGACATCAGGGCAGTTTTTCATGATGATTTGTTTTAATATGGATGTCCAGGCTCTTTTTTTGATCATGTTTTCAGATATTCTGATGATTCTTAGATTTTTTTCTCCTGGATCTATTTGCCAGGTTGATCATTTTTCTAGGAAAGTATTTTAGATTTTCTTCTCCCTTTTAATTTTTTTTTACATTTTATCTTATCATCTCCTGATGTTTTATGATTTTATTATTTGTCTAATTCTAATCTTTATGGAGTTATTTTTTCCCTTCAGTTTTTGTATTTTCTTTTCCATTTGATCCATTATATTTCTCAGGGAGCTGTTTTCTTTAATGTATTTTTCTACCTCTCTTTCTTTTTGGCCTATTCTATTTTTTAGGGAGTTGATTTCATTAGTGAATCTCCTCCCTAGAGATTTAGTTTTTCTGTCAATTCTTATTAACTGGTTTTTTTTA
The DNA here is from genome assembly GCF_027887165.1 of Monodelphis domestica. Classification (NCBI taxonomy): domain Eukaryota; kingdom Metazoa; phylum Chordata; class Mammalia; order Didelphimorphia; family Didelphidae; genus Monodelphis; species Monodelphis domestica. The sequence goes on along the minus strand of NC_077227.1, from coordinate 749,592,638 downwards.
ACTTCTTTTCAAGTTCTTCTAGAGGTTCTTTTGGGGCAGATATCTTTTGATACTATACTTTTTTTGGTATAGTCCCCTTTTGAGTTACTAATTTGGTGTTCGGTAACTAACATACCTTTCTAAGATCAGGATACCCCCTCCCCTTTTTTGTCTTTTGCTTATTTTTTTCTAGTCAACTTCATCTCTTCTATTACCATATCTATCTATTTTGATTCTTCTCTGTACCTGGGGTAGAGGGTTCTCTTCTTCAAGGTTGCAGAGTCCTCTTCTTTGGTACTTGGAGTAGGCTCAGCTGCCTTTGTTTCTCAGAGTGTCTGTCAAGGAGGTGACCCTTTTGGCTTACTCTGGAAAGATTTGCAGTTGTTTTGTCCAGTTATGTTCAGTACCCTGTGTTATCAATTTCCCTTTCATTTTGTGGGCTAGGGTGAGCCCTGCTCTGTTGCTCCCTTCTCCTTGCCAAGTGGCTTGGGCTGGGTAGGTCCCCTGCTCTGGTCTTTGTTGCCTCAGACAATCTGCTGCTACATGGGATTGTGTAGTTTCTTGAAATTCAGACAGTACCCCCTCTCTACTCCCTTGAAGCTTTAGGGCTCCATTACTATGTGAGAATTTGTAGGTTTCCTATCTTCTCTGTCTTTTATTTCTGTGTGGAGTGGCTTGGTGGAGTCATAGCATATTGGGCTGCTCCAAGTTTGTCAAATCCAGCTTGATGGTGAATAAGGGGTCCTCAAAAGGTGATAAGAAGGATAATGCAAATACACTGGGAATTGGGAGGACCAAGATAGCTGGTAGCTATTAAGGCAAGGTTTATTGAGATTAGTTTCTACTTCATAGGGAGGGCAAAACAAGCTGAGGATTTTGAATAAGTTTCCACATACACAGTAAAAGGTAAATGAGTGGCTTTAACATTATAAAGATTTTATAGGACAATAAATCAACATGTGAGATAGCCTATAGTTAAAGTCCCAAAGAAATGCATATGTCAGTGATTTTGTAGTGAACATTTTGTGCAAAGGCAGGGGGAAAGAGGGGCTTGAGGCTATAGACCTCAGGGTGAGGGATGAGCTAAGGCACAAACATCAGCTGTTCTAAGACCCAGAGCTTTGCTGAGGTCTCATGTTTTGCCTCCTATGACAAGTCCTGCTGGTTCTTACAGAGGCTGTGCTACCTGGGCTTCTTTCTCTTCTTACCCCACTGGGATGTGTTCCTCCAACTTCCCTTTGTTTTTAAGGTGCTTTATTTTCTATTTTTGTGTGTGGAGGTATTGGGAGAATGAAGCATCCTTTATTTCACCATATAAGCTCCCAGCATGCAACTCTTTTAGTACTGGTTCTAAGACAGAGGATAAAACTTTAAAAAAAATTGAAATGTGTGAAACCTCAGAGGAAAAGGTGAAAGGGTGTCAGACCCAAACTATATTACTGGAAAATCTCCAAAAGGGGTTAAAACAATGGGAAATAGAAGAAAAATTGCAAAAGAAAATGAGAGAAAGGACCAACAGCTTAGAACAAAAATTGACTGAAGAAAATAACACTCTAAAAAAGGAAAGACTATCTCATGGAAGAAAATAACTCCCTAAAAGGGAAGTTAGAAGCTTCAAACAAGTTAGTGGAAGAGAACAGACATAAGAAACTGCAGTAAAATATTATAATAACTTTATATTTGAAAAAACTTAAAGCAAGGTTTTGGGGATAAAAAATGAGTATTTGGGGAAAAATTATTGGGAGAACTTGGAAGTAGTTAGGCAGAATATAGAACAATATCTAGATTTAGAACAATATCTTATACCATTCACTAAGATGAAGTCAAAATGGATATATGGTGTAATCATAAAAGGAAATATCCCAAGTAAATGAGAACAGGAAGCAAGTCACCCATGAGATTAGTAATTTAGTAAAGTTATGTGTCAATAAAAGATAGAAATCACTGTGAGTTGTAAAATGGATAATTTTGAGTATATTAAATTGAAAAGCTTTTGTACAAATAAAATAAATGTTGACAAGATTAGAAGGAAAGCAGAAAATTGGGGGAAAGTTATAGATAGCCTCATAGAGTTCTCATGTCTAAATATATATAGAAAACACTGTCAAATTTTTAAGAATAAGAGTCATCTCCCAATTGATAAATAGGCAAAATGTGTGAACAAAAAATTTTTGGATCAAGAAATCAAAGCTATGTATAGGTATGTTAAAAATGCTCTAAAACACTACTGATTAGAGAAATGCACACCAAAACAATACAGAGATATCTTACTATCACCAGACTGTCTAAAAAGACAAAAGGGGAAAATGACAAATTTTGGAGTAGATGTAGAAAAATGGGGACACTAATATACCATTGGTGGGGTTGTTAAATGATCCAACCATTTTGGAAAGTAATTTGGAATTACACCCAGAGGGTTATAAAACCATGTATTTCTTGACAATACTATTTCTGGTTCTGTTTCTCAAGGAGATCAGGGAAAAAGGAAAAGAATATATGTTTTCCAAAATATTTATATCAGCTCTCTTTGTGGTGGTAAAGAACTGGAAGTTGAAGAGATGCCCATCAATTGGAGAATAGCTAAATGAATTGTGGAATATGATTGTGATAGAATACTACCATGGCATAAGAAACAGTATTCAGGGTAATTAAAAAAAATTGGAAAGAACTACATGGAATAATGAACAGAACAAAGAGAACATTATACACAACTACAGAATTAATACTGGAAGAATATAATTTGAATGTTACCTCCAAAAGAGTACATTGAAAGGTGAAAATATGAAATACTTAATTTGTATGAACATGTCTGTCCCCTAGGCTATACTTTCTGTGAGGTGGGGAAGGTAGGGAGTGACTGGGACAATTGTGGATACATTTTGTTAACAAATAAACAAATTGTAAAAAAAGTAAAAGAAAAAAATATTTAGAAAGAAACACAGATGAGCAGGAAGGATTGAAAGTTTCATTTGGGATTTTTTATGAGGAAAAGCAACCTAAACATATAAGATATTTGGGGCTTAATTTATATACAATTTTCTTTTATTTGTATGTGGAAATGTTTGTTTTATTTGGTATTGTAAAATTTGGAATGAAAAAAACCCCTTAAGCAAAAAAAAATGAGTCCCTAAAAATTGGAATTGGACAAGTGAGAACTAATAATTCCATAAAGCATTGGAGGGAAAAATAAAACAAATTCAAAAGAATGAAAAAATGACAGAAAATCTGAAATATTTCACTCAAAAATCAATGGATTTTTTTTTATTTTAAACCCTTACCTTCCATCAAATACTATGTATTGGCTCCAAGGCAGAAGAGTGGTAAGGGCTAGGCAATGGAGGTCAAGTGACTTGCCCAGGGTCACACAGCTGGGAAGTGGCTGAGGCCAGATTTGAACGTAGGACCTCCCGTCTCTAGGCCTGGCTCTCAATCCACTGAGCTACCCAGCTGCCCCAAAATCAATGGATTTTTGAAATAGATCCAAGAGAGAGAACCTTAGAATCATTAGTCTGCATGAAAGCCAGGCTCAAAAAGGGAACTTAGACATTATATTGCAAGAAATTAGCAGGGAGAACTACACTGATGTTCCAAACAAAAGGGAGAAATAGAAATGATAAGAATTCACCAATCACCTATGGAAAGAGATCTAAATTTTTAAAATCTCAGCTTTAGTTAAAGTCTATAAGTCGCAGACCAAAGAGAAAACACTACAAGCATCCAGAAAAATTCAAATATCATGGAACCAGACTAAAAATTACATAGGCCTATAGCAGTTTCTACATCCAAGAACTGGATGTAGGTGTGGGAAAAGATAGTCCATAAGGCAAAGGATCTAGGACTACAACTAAGAATCTCTTACCCTCTGGTGGTCAGAATCAAGAGCGTTATGTACACCAAAGAGCACCAGAAAAGTGTAAAATACAAAAAGAGAACTTTAAATTGGAAGGACAATTTAGATGTACATCAATTTTGATACTTCTTGGAAGCTAAAGCAAGCCCAAAATGACTCTATGTGGTAACTAGTGGGTCCTTCTTGGTGTCCCATGTGTTGGCTCTAAAAGAAGGAATCAGGATCTGAAAGAGAAGAATTTAGGATGGATGGAATTGCTCTATGTTGAGTATTATGCTAAGAGTTGGAGACATAAAACTAAGGAAACAAGTCAGTACCATCCCTCGAGAACCTTACATTCTTCTAGAGGAAAGCAATATATAAAGGGGAGCTATAGGTAAAACAATTTAAAAAAGGTAGGATGAAGTAAAAGAGGGGCAACAAAATAAGGCAAAAGGGTTGATAAGGAAATTCAGTATGGGTTGGACATTGAGCTAGAGAAGATGAAAGATGACTAAACTGAGCCTAAGAACACTTGCAAAAACTGATGCACCTTGAAATAAATAGAACCAGGAGACTAGTTACTTGATGACTCTGATAAAGGAGAAAAATAACATTGACAGATATCTAAATTCTTATTCAGTGTTCACTACTGAAGTGACCATTGAATTTGGAAGACTGATATTATACCATCTCCTTTGTGCAGAGAAGTGGTGGGTTATAAGTGTGGAATGAAGTATATGTGGTCACATATGGCCACTATTGATTTCTTTTCCTGAAGGGTATTTCTTTCTTACAGGGGAGAGTTATATTGGGAAGAGGGGAGGTCCTTTGGAAGTGAACGATACAAAAAGTGTCAATAAAATATTAATTAAAAGAATAAGATCAGAAGGAGAATTGGAATGAAGATGGAAGAACAAAACAGAAACTCTGTGTTCTCCAAAACTGCTTTCAAAACAACTATAAAAATGTCTTAAAATTAATTCTGTGAGTAGTAGAACCAATAAAAAGAAAATGAAGTAATTTCCCTACCCAAGATAACTTGGAAATTCAACAGAAAATTGTCACACTGGGGTAAGAGGGGGAGCATAGTCTAGTGCAGGTAGGTAAATTTGCAGCCAACTGCCACAGCCCAGGTCAGGCATAGGCTCAAGGTAGACAGGTCTCTGAACTCACAGGGCAAGAAGCTTTGGAAAGTGCCCCCTCCACCTTACAAGTAGAGAACAATGTTAGTATAAGGTTAAAAGTCATGAAATAGGTTGGAAAAGTGAGTGAAAAACAAACGAAACAAGGAAGATCAAAACACAAACTCAGAAGACAGTAACAATGTCACAATGTCTATATGCAGTGCTTCAAAGAAAAATTTGAAATAGTGCCATAATCAAAAAAGAACTCTTTTTATTTGAAAAAATTTTATTTAATTAATTGATTTAGAATATTTTTCCATGATTCCATGATTCATGTTCTTTCACTTCCCTCCACTCACCCCCCCTCCCATAGCCAAGCAATTCCACTGAGTTTTACAGGTGTCATTGATCAAGACCTATTTCCATATTATTCATATTTGCATTGTTTAGAATCTACATCCCCAATCACATCCCCATCGACCCATGTGATCAAGCAGTTGCTTTTCTTCTGTGTTTCTGCTCCCACAGTTCTTCCTCTGGATATGGATAGCATCTTTCTCATAAATCCCTCAGAATTGTCCTGGATCATTGCATTGCTGCTAGTAGAGAAGTCCATTACATTCGATTGTGCCATAGTGTATCAGTCTCTGTGTACAATGTTCTCCTGGTTCTGCTCCTCTCATTCTGCATCACTTCCTGAAGGTCCTTCCAGTTCACATGGAATCCCTCCACTTTATTATTCCTTTGAGCACAATAGTATTCCATCACCAACAGATATCACACTTTGTTCAGCCATTCCTGAATTGAAGGGCATACCCTCATTTTCCAATTTTTGGCTACCACAAAGAACATGGCTATGAATATTCTTGTACAAGTCTTTTTCCCTCTTATCTTGTTGGGGTATAAACCCAGCAATGCTATGGCTGGATCAAAGGGTAGGCAGTCTTTTAGCGACCTTTGGGCATAGTTCCAAATTGCCCTCCAAAATGGTTGGATCAATTCACAACTCCACCAGCAATGCATTAATGTCCCAATTTTGCCACATCCCCTCCAGCATTCATTACGTCCCTTTCAAAAAAGAACTCTTACAGGAGCTCAAAAATGAATCAAAGGAAAAAAAAACAGGAGAGATAGGAGAAAAATTAGGAAAAGAAATGAGTGGTATCAGATAATCATTAAAAAAGAATCAGTAGGGGGCAACTGGATGGCTCAGTGGATTGAGAACCAGACCTAGAGATGGGAGGTGCTGGTTTAAAATCTGACCTCAGACACTTCCTAGCTGTGTGAACTTGGGCAAGTCACTTAGCTTCCATTGCTTAGCCCTTACAGTTTTTCTGCCTTAGAACCAATTACCTTAGAACCAATATGCAGTAGTGATTTTAAGATGGAAGGTAAGGATTTTTTTTAACAAATAAACAAACACATTGCTAAAGAAAGCATAAAAAATGAAAAAAAAACCTTAAGAAAGTAGTTTCTTAAAGATGAGAATTGGTCAAAAGGAAAAGGAGGTACAAAAGCTCAATGAAGAGGATAATTTAAAAAAAAGTTAGAATTGGTCAAACAGAAGCTAATAATTCCATGACACATCAAGAAATAATAAAGTAAAAAAAATAAAAATAATAGAAGAAAATGTGATATATCTCTTTGGAAAATACCTGACCTGAAAAATAGATCCAGAACAGATAATTTAAGATTATTGGATTACCTAAAAGCTATGGTCAGAAAAAAGCCTAGACATCATATTACAAGAAATTATTGGATGAATTATGGGAAGATAGTGGAATAGGGTGTGAAGCTTCCTGGCCTTTCTAATACTCTCCACAAACAATAAAAAATAACTCCACAGAAGCAATGCTAAAAGTTACAAAAGCAGACAAAGCAAACACATTAGGAGTGAAACCAAACAGCCATGGACAATTAGGGAAGAAGGCTTCTGACTTTCCTCGCCTCAGTTCCACCACTACAGGCCCAGAGCAACAGAATGGAATCAACAAGAGGGCAGGAGTGTCAACTTTCACTTATTTTCTGAGCCCAGAAACTTATATCCAGGAAGATACTGCTGGGACCAACAGGCGGAGGGCCCTGGGAACAGCTATGTCAGTGGCAGTCTCATTTCAAGTGATCCCCTTGGCTCAAGAGACCCAAGGATGAAAATGCACAGAAACTTGCTAAGTTCTACAACTCCCAGTTTAAGGAAAAATACCACAAGCTACAAGGAAAAAAAAAACAGTTTCAATTCTGTGGAGCTACAGTCAGAATAACACAAGGCTTAGTAGTCACAACGTTAAAGAATGCAGGACATGGGGCACAGTATTTCATAGAGCAAAAGAACTGGGCTTACAACCAAGAATAATATATCCAGCAAATCATCATAAAAGGTAAAAAATGGATATTTAACCAACTAAAGACATTGTAACTACTCTGGGGTGAGGGGAGGGAGGGGGAATCAAGGACTAGGTAGATAATTTGATTTACAAGAAACATACAAAGGTATGAAAAACTAATCATAAGAGACCCAAAAGGTCCAAATTTTGATTCCTGTGTGGTAATAATCCTCAGGGAATGGCATCATTGCCTAGGCATTTTGAAAGGGGTGTGTATGGATGAAAAACTTGAGGTCAAGGTGAATGCAATGGAATGAATGGAGATGGTAGTGGAAGAGATTTTGCCCTTAAAAATAACAGCTCAGAGAAGAGCTGGAGGTCATTCTGAAACATTCAGATTGAGGAAGGACTGATTCTGAAACATTCAGATGGAGGAGGGAGCTAGTGAAAGCAGCTGAGATGATGCTGGCCTGGTGTCACTAGAATCCTTGCTTAGGCAGACCTTATGGTGAGTGTTAAAAGACTGACTGACTGATCTCTCTCTCTTAAGACTCAGGTCTAGGCCATGTTGGCTTAAAGACCTTCATACTTATTTCCTTTTTCTCTCTTTCTCTCTTTTCTTTAATTCCACATTTGTATTAATTAAAATCTCTATAAAACCCAGTTGACTTGGGTATTTGAATAATTGGGAATATTTCCCTGGTGACCACCTTATATTTGATTTAAAAACCAAGACACTGTAGTGAAACATGTTTCTGCAGTCAAATTTACTCACCCTCTCTTATATCTATCACAATTTATATCTTCCACCATTTTAACTCACTACAGTTTATGGGCTTCACTATTTTAAATCTCACAAGGTCTATGACCCACATGTGCTAAAGAGTGACAAATCAGAAATAATTGCCTGCCCCCTGGACAGTCTGAAGTCAAGTTTAAGCCACTATTGATACATGTAAAAGTGGACTAAAGGCACAGGAAGGGACACAAGGGAACTGTCTTTAAATTTGGTGCAGTTTGTGCTGTAATTCCTGTATATAGGAAGCAATAGAAGTATCTCTCTCTTATAGTGATATATAAGCAGGAGAAAAAGGCTTAGCCTGTGTGACTTTGGCAGCCAGGAGACTCTGTAGTTCATTGGAAGAAGTCTCTTGAGTTCTTTTCCAGTGTGGCTGTTGTCCACTGAGAAGCCTTTTAGGATGTCCTGTGGAGGGAACAGGGAGTAAAATTGCCTTTGGATACTGGAAGTCAGGCTTCCTTTGGTTGGCCAAGTTCTCTACCCCAGCTGTTGATTTGATTATGCTTGTTCCTTTTCACTGGATCTCTTCCCCCCCCCCCCCATAAACCTCAAATTTCCTTAGACTTATAAATGTTGGAAATTTCACCATTGGGATATTTCATACTTGGAAAATTTCTTACTGATAGTCTATTGGAATGGGAACCCCATTGGCATGGGAGGTTCCTTCTCTTCCCTTCTTAAGATTACTTTAGGACAGAAACCCTTTGCTGAACAATGGAAAGGACTTTGACCTATGCTTAAGCATAGAACAGGAATTTCTTTGAGTCATGATTGATTTTAGAATTGATACAATGGAGATACTTGGAATAAATCTCCACCCTATTCAGTCCTAACAGGATTGAGTAAGGGCTGCAGCCTAGATCAAAATTTAATTATTCCAATCTCTACCCTACTCAGGTTAACAGGATTTAGAAAGGGTTGTAGCAAAGGAGCAAAGATTTAATCATTTGAAAATATGACCTTCAACAGACATGTGCAAAAGCCAGAAACCTCTGGGCGGTCCTGGATTAAGCTAGAGCCTCCATTGGCACAGGGAAATTGATGAACAGTGATTGGTAGATGGGAGAACTGAGGGGAGGAACTTGGATGGTTTCCGGAAAGATAGGAGGGTCTGGAGACTGGAGGAGGAGGTTTTTGAGTAGTTGGTCGGTGTGGCAGTGTACTCTGAGAAGCTTGCTCTGAAGGAAGCTGAAGGTGGGGGCCCCTGAGACTGTTTCTCCATTTTGGTCACATGAGTAATAGGGACTGATCTCCTTTCTTTGCCCCAGCTATCTAAGGGCTTGGGCCTTTTGGCCCAGCCTAAACAGAAGGGGTATTTAAGCCCTATTCCTTTCTCTCCCTTTTTCTCTCTCTCTATCTCTAATTCCTTTCTTCCTCCTATTGTAATTAAACTCCATAAAAGATTGACTGCAAACTTGAGTTTTCATTTAGGAATTACATAGCTGAATTCCTTGGCGACCTTAAATTAATATATATCAGTCTTTTAAGGTGATTCCCTTGTAACACCCCCCACAATATCTCCCCTGGACATATGAATATAGGTGCTCAAGTTTCTTCATTAGCCTTGGAGTGGGCTCCATCTCCTTCTCTAGAGTCTCTTGGTCTGGGACCATTCTTCTCCAGGTGACTTTCCCTTGACTTGGTTCTTTTCTTCCAACTGATGGGGCAGAAGGAGACAATGCAAGGCAGAAGAGGCTTCATGTCAGTGTTTTCCAAGGGAACCAGTGAAGGGGCTTGTATGTCCAGAGGGATGCAGGAGGCTTCCAAGGTATGGAAGAGCTGGGAGAACTTCATCACTTCCACTGTGTGTTTTCCCTTCTCAAGACATGCCACTGCCTTCTTCTCCTCCTCATGGGCCTTGTTTAGGGAAGAAGACAGGGCTGGTCTTGGGCCCAATCAAATCAGGGAAAAAGGAAAGGAACCTCCATGTTCTCAAATGTTTATAGCAACTCTCTTGTTTGTGGCAAAGACCTGGACATTTTAGGGATGCCCATCAATTGGGCAGTGGCTAATGGAGGTGGGGCATATACTTGTGATGGAGTACTGCCAGGTCCTAAGAGATGAGGAGCAGGTTAATGCTAAACAAAACACTGAATGACCAACGTGAAATTAGGATGAATGACATGAGAGAATGTCACATCCAACAACAAAAATGCAGTGTTCTTGAAAAGAATAATTATTTTGTCAGTGACGTGGAGCAGCTATTTCCAACATATATTTCACAGAGAGATGAGAACCGAAATGCAAATCTCCCTCCTTTCCCTTCTCCCTCCCTGAAGTGGTAAGCACTTTAGTCTGGGCAGACCCAAGTAAAGTCACAAAGGTGTATGTCTTTTTTTCAGCTTTGAATATTTTATATTTATTATAATGAAAAGGAAAAGCAAGTTGTACATAATACGGAGTTACAATTTCATGTACAATCCTCTTTTTCTATTCTACTATGTATATGGAAAGGCTTATGATGTTTAGTTCAGAATTTTAAAAAGTAAGAAATCCCATTTTCTTGTGGGGTAAAACATTAGTGAACACCTTACAGAACATTTTATACCTTATTTGTTATCAATAATACTGAACAAAATAATCTCCACAGTGGTACCAAGTGCTCACAGAGTCTTGTATGGCTCTATCTTGCTAAAGGAGAACCTTCATGGTTCTTATGTTCTACAGTTAAAAAAACAAAGACATATGTCTTGATCTGCATTCAGACTCCAAGAGTTCTTCCTCTGGCGAGGATAGCAGTCTTTGCCATGATACCTTCAGAAAGGTCATGGCTCAGTGGAGGGCTGATAATAGCCAAGGACAAGTACATTTCATGATCCTGCAGTCTTTCTGTTACTGAGTCCAAGGTCCTTGTAGTTATGCTTCCTCCCCTCTGCATCAGTTCATGTAGGTCTTTTGGGATTCCAGAAATAGTTTTGGAAGGATGATTTGTGTGTGAGCCCAAGGCCAGAGGAAGCCTTGGTAAAAGGGAGAGACAAGGAGGATAAGCCTGCTTGTATTAGGGGAGCTTTGTGTGAAATGATGCCTTCTGTGATAGGGGGAGGGGAGGCAAGCTGAAAGATGCCTGAGAATGTGAACACTACAAAAGCACAAAGCCATTAATTCTCAAAAAAATAAATAGGGACCTCTGTTTCTCCATATGGATCCAATGATTAATCCATCCATCCTATGCCTCCCCCTCCCCCACCCCTGCCAATTCCCCTCCCTGTGTAGAAACATTTCATGGCTGGGGAGCCCTAGGTGCTGGGTTCAGCAGATGTACCCATAGTACCTTGCAATTTCCAAGTCCTTTTCCCGCTGAATGAAGAATGGCTGCTTTCCTGGGGAGGTGTGTTGTTTGGAGGCTTTCACTCGTTCCAACTGGGCTTGCCTCTTCATGGCCTCCAACTGGGGCCTCTGCTCCTTGGTGATGGGCTTGGACATCACAGGCTCCGGGACATTGGGCTTTCCCCAGGGGATTCTTTGAAAGCAGAAGTCTTGAGGTTGAAGCTGGGCTTGTGGCCGGGTCCTCAACACCGGAGCCTGTTTGTCTGAGCTGATGGTAGCTGACTCCAGGGAGGTAGGTGGCACAAGGTGGCTCTGCAGTTGTTGCTTGGGAGAAGGCCAAGGTGCTGACTTCAGAAGCCTGGTTGGTGGTGGTGGTGGAGGAGGAGGAGGAGCTGACCAAGGAGGCACAGCTGCCACAGGCTTGCCACTGTTGTCAGGACAAGGCTGAGCTGGCTTGTCCAAGCTGGAAGTCTTGAGCCCTTCAGGCTGGTCAGCCCCCTTCTGGGGAGGAAGAAGAGGAGGAATGCAGTCCTCTTGCACTGATTTCTCTAGGTCTTGGATTAGTCGATCAAGCCACTCTGTGACTCCTGCAGTGGGCTGAGGGGTCTGGTGAGGGATAGCCATCTCATCCATCTTCTTGCCCAGGGCATGACTCACCTTATCTGACTCCAGCATCTGAATTCTCAGGGAGCTCTGTGGCTCCTTCATGGCCTCTTGTCTAAGCTCAGCAGACTTCCTCTTACAATTCTTCGTGGACATGATGGGAGTCATTTGGAACTCAGTGTCCTGGGCCCCAGGTTTCTCCCTGGATTCCACTTTCTCAAGTCTGGTGCCTCCAGTGCCCTCCATTGCTTCCTGTTCTTTGCCTTTGGTGTTGCTGCTCATGCAGGTAGTGGCTTTTGGCCTTTGGCTGATGGCTGGCCCTACCCTACATGAGGCAGAATGCTTCCTCACCTCTGGATCAAGGACAGGGGTGGCTTTGTCCCCAGAAGTCAGGAAGTTTGGGCTCCTGGGCATGGCTTTGTCTTCTGAAGCAGCAGTGGGCATCAGCTCAGGGACTTTAGCTTTAGTCTCCTTGACTGGGCCTGAGGGCTCCTTCTGTGCCCAAGGCTTTCCCTGTTTATGGATCTCTTTGTCTGTTTGGACCACTCTGTCTTTGGTGGTCTGGGGCCCTTGGAGCTCCTCAGCTTCTTTCAAGGGAGAAAGAGGGGGAGGGCAGTCCTCTAGCACCTTTCTTTCCAAATCTTGGGCTAGGTGATCCAGGAGCTCTTCATCACATGCAGTGGGTTGAGGGATCTGGTGAGGGACAGCCATCTTATCCATCTTCTTGCCCAGGGCATGAAACACCTGCAGTGATTCTAGCATCTGCATTCTCAGGGAGCTCCGTGGCCTCTTCATGGCCTCTTGACTAAGCTCAGTAGACTTCCTCTTGCAATTCTTCCTGGATGTGATGGGAGTCTTTTGGGCCTCAAGTTTCTTCTCCCTGGCTTCCACTTTCTTGTGTTTAGTGCCTGCAGTGCCTTCCACTGCCTCCTGTCCTTTGCCTTTGGTCTTGCTGCTCATGCAGGTAGTGGCTTTTGGCCTTTGGCTGATGGCTGGCCCTACCCTACATGATGCAGAATGCTTCCTCACCTCTGGATCAAGGACAGGGGTGGCTTTGTCCCCAGAAGTCAGGAAGTTTGGGCTCCTGGGCATGGCTTTGTCTTCTGAAGCAGCAGTGGGCATCAGCTCAGGGACTTTAGCTTTAGTCTCCTTGACTGGGCCTGAGGGCTCCTTCTGTGCCCAAGGCTTTCCCTGTTTGTGGATCTCTTTGTCTGTTTGGACCACTCTGTTTTTGGTGGTCTGGGGCCCTTGGAGCTCCTCAGCTTCTTCCAAGGGAGAAAGAAGGGAAGGGAAGCCCTCTAGCACCTCTCTTTCCAAGTCTTTGGCTAGGTGATTGAGGAACTCTTCATCCCATGCAGTGGGTTGAGGGGCCTGGTGATGGACAGCCATCTTATCCATCTTCTTGTCCATTGTTTGAAACACCTGCACTGATTCCAGCATCTGCATGCTCAGGGAGCTCCCTGTCTTCTTCAAAGTCTCTTGACTAAGCTCAGTAGACTTCCTCTTGCTATTCTTCCTGGACATGATGGGAGTCTTTTGGGCCTCAGGTTTCTCCCTGGCTTCCACTTTCTCAAGTCTGGTGCCTGCAGTGCCCTCCATTGCTTCCTGTCCTTTGCCTTTGGTCTTGCTGCTCATGCAGGTAGTGGCTTTTGGCCTTTGGCTGATGGCTGGCCCTACCCTACATGATGCAGAATGCTTCCTCACCTCTGGATCAAGGACAGGGGTGGCTTTGTCCCCAGAAGTCAGGAAGTTTGGGCTCCTGGGCATGGCTTTGTCTTCTGAAGCAGCAGTGGGCATCAGCTCAGGGACTTTAGCTTTAGTCTCCTTGACTGGGCCTGAGGGCTCCTTCTGTGCCCAAGGCTTTCCCTGTTTGTGGATCTCTTTGTCTGTTTGGACCACTCTGTCTTTGGTGGTCTGGGGCCCTTGGAGCTCCTCAGCTTCTTCCAAGGGAGAAAGAGGGGGAGGGCAGTCCTCTAGCACCTTTCTTTCCAAATCTTGGGCTAGGTGATCCAGGAGCTCTTCATCACATGCAGTGGGTTGAGGGATCTGGTGAGGGACAGCCATCTTATCCATCTTCTTGCCCAGGGCATGAAACACCTGCAGTGATTCTAGCATCTGCATTCTCAGGGAGCTCCGTGGCCTCTTCATGGCCTCTTGACTAAGCTCAGTAGACTTCCTCTTGCAATTCTTCCTGGACGTGATGGGAGTCTTTTGGGCCTCAAGTTTCTTCTCCCTGGCTTCCACTTTCTTGTGTTTAGTGCCTGCAGTGCCTTCCACTGCCTCCTGTCCTTTGCCTTTGGTCTTGCTGCTCATGCAGGTAGTGGCTTTTGGCCTTTGGCTGATGGCTGGCCCTACCCTACATGATGCAGAATGCTTCCTCACCTCTGGATCATGGACAGAGGTGGCTTTGTCCCCAGAAGTCAGGAAGTTTGGGCTCCTGGGCATGGCTTTGTCTTCTGAAGCAGCAGTGGGCATCAGCTCAGGGACTTTAGCTTTAGTCTCCTTGACTGGGCCTGAGGGCTCCTTCTGTGCCCAAGGCTTTCCCTGTTTGTGGATCTCTTTATCTGTTTGGACCACTCTGTCTTTGGTGGTCTGGGGCCCTTGGAGCTCCTCAGCTTCTTCCAAGGGAGAAAGAGGGGAAGGACAGTCCTCTAGCACCTTTCTTTCCAAATCTTGGGCTAGGCGATCCAGGAGCTCTTCATCCCATGCAGTGGGTTGAGGGGCCTGGTGATGGACAGCCATCTTATCCATCTTCTTGTCCATTGTATGAAACACCTGCACTGATTCTAGCATCTGCATGCTCAGGGAGCTCCCTGTCTTCTTCAAGGTCTCTTGGCTAAGCTCAGAAGACTTCCTCTTGCTATTCTTCCTGGACATGATGGGAGTCTTTTGGGCCTCAGGTTTCTGCCTGGCTTCCACTTTCTCAAGTCTGGTGCCTGCAGTGCCCTCCATTGCTTCCTGTCCTTTGCCTTTGGTCTTGCTGCTCATGCAGGTAGTGGCTTTTGGCCTTTGGCTGATGGCTGGCCCTACCCTACATGATGCAGAATGCTTTCTCACCTCTGGGTCAAGGACAGAGGTGGCTTTGTCCCCAGAAGTCAGGAAGTTTGGGCTCCTGGGCATGGCTTTGTCTTCTGAAGCAGCAGTGGGCATTAGCTCAGGGACTTTAGCTTTAGTCTCCTTGACTGGGCCTGAGGGCTCCTTCTGTGCCCAAGGCTTTCCCTGTTTATGGATCTCTTTGTCTGTTTGGACCACTCTGTCTTTGGTGGTCTGGGGTCCTTGGAGCTCCTCAGCTTCTTTCAAGGGAGAAAGAGGGGGAGGGCAGTCCTCTAGCACCTTTCTTTCCAACTCTTGGGCTAGGCGATCCAGGAGCTCTTCATCACATGCAGTGGGTGGAGGGGCCTGATGAGGGACAGCCATCTTATCCATCTTCTTGCCCAGGGCATGAAACACCTGCAGTGATTCTAGCATCTGCATTCTCAGGGAGCTCCCTGTCTTCTTCAAGGTCTGTTGATGAAGCTGAGCAGGTTTCTTCTTGCCCTTCACCTTGGTGGGAGCTGTTTCTTGCCTGGGTCCTGGGGTCTTGCTGGCTTGGTTGCCCATGGCTTTTGAGGACTGTCTGCTGGCCTCCTTTGCCATGTCCAGGGGCAATCGAGCCTCCCCTCAAAGAAACAGGAGCCTGTACCTAAGCCTCTGAGCACCACAGCAATGGGCAAAGACTTGTAGTTGGACTCCTGGTGTCAGAAATTTGCTTACAAATAATTACAGAATGGAGAGGAAACAGTAAAGTAGAGAAATGTGAAGTTTTGTTATCTATCCTATCAACCCAAGTGTTTTGTTCTGGGTCTGCTTAATCCAAGCAGAGATTAATTATCTGTCAATCAGGAAGGTTGGTAGTGAGTAACCAGGAGGCCTCCTCCAAGATGGAAGCTAGTGTCTTCAAAAACTAGAAAAGGAATCAGCCTTTCCTCACCCAAGGGAGTAGTCCAATAGTCAGAGTCTAAGGTGAAGCTGAGCTCCAAGTCCACAATCCAACCTGTAGTCTGCAGTGAAGCTCCCTCATAGACTCTTCCCAGTCAGAAGACTTTCTCCAGAAGACACAATCTCTTCACACCATCTTCTCAAGGACAATCTCCTCTGACGGAGTTCAGGGCTTGTTTTTATGGTGACTTCTTGTCTCCTCCTCTCTTCACAGGAGCCAATCACAGCTTCCAAATTGCTGAGTTCTGCCCAGGGGGCAGAGTTTGTGGGAACTAGTTCTCACCTTCTGAAGGGTAAGTTCTCACCAAAAGAGGTTCACACCTAAGGGTGTGAATTTTCTAAATCTCACCTTCCAGAGAGGCAAATACTCATCGCAAGAGTTCACACATTTCTGACTGGCTGAGGTGTGAATTCACTTAAGTGGTCTGTGAGCTCCTCCATGTAGTTCAAGTAGGGGGTACTTAAGTTATTATTAATGAAAATGTTAACTCCAACTAGGCAAAGAGAATAAAGGACTCCCTTTTTACAAGTGTGAACTCAGAATAGGCAAAGAGGACCAAGACTTTCCTTTCAGGAGAAAGCCACTTCCTTTTAAGGGAGAGAGTGACTTGATTGGGGCATGGACTCAGGCCACCCCTTTCCCTTTTGGACTGGTCCATGTGATTTTGAAGAGGTGGCAATACTAGGGCCAAGGTCTCTGGATTCCATTTTCAGTGGTCCTCCCCCTTCTCCTGTCCCCACCCCACCCCTTTCTCTCACCTGGAAGTGTTCGAATCCAGGCACTCAAGCTTCACCCAGGATTTCTGCTGGCCACCCAGGCTGCTCCCCCAGCTTTGAGTTCTATGGCACTTGGTGTTCCTTGGGCTGGGAGGGAATCCCTGGCTACTTCCTTTGTAGTGAGCATCTTCTTTTTGGCCAACAGAGATTTGAAATCTAAGAAAGCCTCCTAGTCTCAGACTGGCTAGAATGACACAAGGGTGAGAGGGCAAACGTTTTAGAGGATGTGGAAAGGTGGGGACATTGATAGAGTACTGGTGGAACTGTGGAGCGATCCACCCACTTTGGAGAGCAATCTGGAATGAAGCCAAAGCACCAGATGGACCTTTTCCCCCAGCCACACCTCTCCTGGGTTTTTTCCCCTGGGAGTCCAGGGAAAAAGGAAAAGGACCTCCACGTTCTCAAATGTTTATAGCAGCTCTCTTGTTTGTGGCAAAGACCTGGACATTTTGGGGATGCCCATCAATTGGGCAGTGGCTAAAGGAGGTGGGGCATATACTTGTGATGGAGTACTGCCAGGTCCTAAGAGATGAGGAGCAGGTTAATGCTAAACAAAACACTGAATGACCAACGTGAAATTAGGAAGAATGACACGAGAGAAGGTCACAGCCAACAACAGAAATGCAGTTTTCTTGAAAAGAATTATTATTTTTTCAGTGACGTGGAGCAGCTATTTCCAACATACATTTCACAGAGATGAGATCCAAAAAGTGCATCTCCCTCTTTTCCCTCCCCCCTCCCTGAGGTAGTAAGCAATTTAGTCTGGGCAGACCCAAGTAAAGTCACAAAGGAATATGTCTTGATCTGCATTCAGAAGGGTTTAATGCAGTCTGACTGCTTTTTGATCTTGTAAACAGTAAATTGGTTTATTAACTACTTTCAGCACCAGGAAGGGAAGGAGGGCCAAGGAATGTTTCCTCTAATTATCCTCCCTCCAGTCTATGGGTTTCTTCTTGTCTTCCTGCTCCCTTTCCTACACTCTCTGTCTTGAAACCCCAAACTCTATTTAGCTTCGTGACCTATTGGCTTCCAAATGTTGATGGTGGCCAAGTTTATAGTTCATCAGAAATTGATAGGGTGAGGTAAATGAAAGAGTCACCTAGTGGGCCTGAGCAGGTCACTAGGCTCTTGCTGGCTTCTTCTTAGCTAGGATGGAATCTATTATGACACCAGATCACAGCAACTCAGTTGATAGAAACATCTGAAATCCAAATGGACAGGATCTCTCTTGAAGACACAATGGTTGGGTGGAAGATTCATAGGAAGAAGGCAAAAGGATTCTCAAAGTAAATCAGGCCACCAATAGCAGGAAGTGCCTTCTCCAAACTCAGGAAGAGCCGGGAACACTTCCCCCTAACTGCCTCTGTCAGTCTCCTTTTATATGTTCCTCACACTCTGTGGAATCTTTCCTGTTTAGTTCTGTGCGTGAGCCAGCCCTTCTGCAAAGCCATGCATCAGACTTCTGAAAAAGATACTACCTGTCTTCTTTCCCTCTTACAAAACCCATAGAAACCCCTGATTGTGTGTGTATAAAATAGTCAGAGGCTGTTAGAATTAAATTAATATAACTGATTCCCTCTGCAAAGGGCCTAGACCTGAGGAATGATCCTGTCTGGGTCTGAGAGCAATAAATCTCCTTCCTTCCTTCCTTCCTTCCTTCCTTCCTTCCTTCCTTCCTTCCTTCCTTCCTTCCTTCCTTCCTTCCTTCCTTCCTTCCTTCCTTCCTTCCTTCCTTCCTTCCTTCCTTCCTTCCTTCCTTCCTTCCTTCCTTCCTTCCTTCCTTCCTTCCTTCCTTCCTTCCTTCCTTCCTCTGAGTGTCTTGTGCTTTCCTCGCACCTGGCCAAGCAGAAAATTCCATAACACTGGAAGAAGAGGGTCCAGGATAAAACTCTGAGGGACTCTCATGGATGTTGTGGCAAGAAATCTCACAAAGACTCCTCAGATTGTGGAGAGCAGATTCCTTGATGATGTTCGGGTCCTAACCTGGAATAGCTTCTAAGAGGTTGGGCCCCAAGTAAAGGCAACAGCCAGTTCACATGGGGTTCCGTATGTGCTGAGGCTCTAGATGAGGGGAGAAGTGAGGAGCAATAGGTTGGACTGAAGACAGCTGGCTATCTTTGCTTGCAGACCAGAGGAGGAGGGGACATCTCAGAAAGGAGAGCCTGGATGGGACTTTGACTGAATGACCCAAGAATGTATCAAGGTCAGGTCAGAGGGTTCTGTTAAAGGGTTGCAGGAAGGGAGG
This sequence comes from Monodelphis domestica, assembly GCF_027887165.1. Classification (NCBI taxonomy): domain Eukaryota; kingdom Metazoa; phylum Chordata; class Mammalia; order Didelphimorphia; family Didelphidae; genus Monodelphis; species Monodelphis domestica. The sequence continues at coordinate 749,573,710 of NC_077227.1, read as the reverse complement.
GGGTCTGAGAGTCACCTAGTGGGCCTGAGCAGGTCACTAGGCTCTTGCTGGCTTCTTCTTAGCTAGGATGAAATCTATTATGACACCAGATCACAGCAACTCAGTTGATAGAAACATCTGAAATCCAAATGGACAGGATCTCTCTTGAAGACACAATGGTTGGGTGGAAGATCATAGGAATCATAGTGAATCTCAGCCTCAAGGCTGCTTCTATAGATAGATAGTAGGGAAAAGGAGAAATTTAAAGAAATGGCAAAGCTTAAAATTCTGCCTCTACAGTCAGAGGGCATTCCACCTGCTGGAAGAGCATCCAGCAAAGAAAACAGAGAAGGGGCAGACAGACATATAGGAGGAGATTTGGCATAGAGTGGTACCATATACATGTAAAGAGAAGAGAGCATGGAGGAGAAGCAAGTAACTGATAATAGCGTATGATGAAGTCAGAAGCCGAATTGGAAAGAGTTCAGAAGAGATTGAGGGAAAAGGAGGAGGCATCGATTGCAGACAGCCTTCTCCAGGAGCTTAGTCCCAAAGGGTAGGAGAGAGATGGGAGGAGAGGTGGATCAAGTAAAGGTGTTTTGAAGTGTGTGAGATAAAGAATGATGACTCACTCAGATGAAATAAGACCTGGAGTCAGAAGGAAGGAGTAAAGAGAGGCAGTTGTTTATTTCCTTCATGAAAGAGAGCACTTCAGTGATGGGCTAAGAAGAATTGACTGAATAGGCAGCAAACAGGTAATATATTCCCAACACAAGGTTTCAACCACCCCCCTCCCATGTCCCCGGTCAGCCTCCCCCCCGCCCCCACCTACCCAAAACACCTGTGGCTGGGTCATAGATTCTTCCAACCCAATTCAGGTGAGGTAAGAGGAGAACCTGAGTTGTTTATTGCCCTTTCTGTTTTCCATCAGTCTCCCTCCAAAGCTTGTCCCAGAGTCCTCAATCCACAAAAGATAACAAACTAGCTTTTGTAAGCTGAGTGATCATTCTTAGAATAGCACACTCAATTCTGCCTCACACAGAAGGATTCAGGAACCCTGGCCCCATTTCTAGGCAGTAGAGAGAAGCAGCCATGAGACAGGGAACGGTGGATGATAAGTGGCAGAATGGGGATGAAAGAGAAAGCAAACTGCTGTGAAGACATGAAGAATGAAATGGGATCACCTGGGTATATAGAAGAGTACGCCTTGGAAAAAAGAAGGGCCACTTTATGAGAGAGGGGTGAAGGGATAGAGAGAGGCAGAAAGCATCTGAGGGATCTGTGATGAAGTGGAGAGAAAAGGGAACTCCAGGAGAATGCCCTCAATTTTTCAGTAAGATATGAGCAAGTTCTCGGCTGAGAGTGTGTGTAGAGGAAGAGAAACCATGGGAGGTTTGAGGGAAAATAAAAAGCTTTGAAAGGGTTGCTTTTATAAGAGTGATAGGGAATTAATTAGGGAGATTGTGATTTCTTACCAGGCCCAGAGATGGGAGGTTCTGGGTTCAAATTTGGCTTCAGACACTTCCTAGCTGTGTGACCATGGACAAGTCACTTAACCTCCATTGTTTAGCTCTTACCACTCTTTGGCCCTAAAAACCAATAGTATTGATTCTAAGATAGAAGGTAAAGGTAAAAAGGTAGTATAAAAACCAATAGTATTGATTCTAAGATAGAAAGTAAAGGTAAAAAAAGGTAAAAAGGAAGGTAAAAAAATAAAATGATTTCTTAGCAGCAGTGAGGGCCCAGTTGAGGTTATGTAACAATAATTCATAGTGGATCCAGTCAGATTAGTTGTATAATTTTCTTAGTCTTCTTTTAGCAGCAAATAGCAGAAGATAGTGGGAGTGAAGCTTGGCAAGACATAATCAGCAATATGATAAGGGGGCAAGAGAAGAGGATTATATAGTATTGAACTGATTCACCAAGATTCAAGATGGGGAAGGGTGGAGAGTGTGGCTAGTGTTGGAGTAGGATGGCCTGGGAGAGAAATGAGAGGTCACACTGTAGATGAAGAATATAGTTTGGGGCTTAAAGGCAAGGGGAGAGGTAGAATGACAGTAAAGTCTGATCAGTTACAATATTTTCAGAGTTAATGAGCAAGGAGTTGATCATTGTGGGCTTGATGGCAAGATCCAGAGTATAGCCATCCCCACAGCCTCCATTTCCAGTACTGGCTGTACTTGTACTCATTTCTCTAACTCATTGGTTGAGGTAGGGGAGTTGGTATATTCCCTGATCCCCATGACCACTTTCAGGATGTCCTTCTACCGATATCATCCTTTCTGTTGAGGTTCACTCAAGCCATATCTACAGCCCCACTCAAATTCTGGTAGTTTCTTCTCTTTAGTCTTTTCTGTCTTTCCCCTCTCTGATACCCCTGCAGCCAATACCCCCAGCCACGTGGAGGCTTAGCCTAAGGGAAAATCTCCTTTCCCTCTGGTCTCTCCCCTCCGCCCATGTGGCCAATACTGTTACCAGCTGGTCGCAATGAGTCCTGAGCGATCTGCTCCAAGGATCTGGGTGATGAGCCGGCTGGGTCGGGCTCCTGGGTCTGGGGCACAGAAATAGGCAGGCAGCGGCTGGTGAGAGGCCAGGAGCAGGAGCGGCTGCAGGGGTGGGCAAGGCCGGGACCAGGTACCAGGTGAGGATGATCAGGGCTGCAGGCTGCAGGCAGGAAGCGGCGGGGCCGCTTTCTAGGTACTAGCTATTAAAATTGAATTTAAGATCAGAAAAGAAATCAGAAGACTGAAAGTTCTTTTTCCCATTAGGTCGCCATAACTGTAAAGATTAAAATTTAGGGGAGAGGGGGAGACTGAGGCAGGTAGAAATTAGTTTCTCTCTGCAAGGAATATATATTTTTTAGAGGTTTATTAAAGGTTAAAGATTAAGAATATACAAGTATGAAACATGTGCCTAGGCCAGAGGCCTAGACAAAATAACCTCACATCATGGAAGAGACCTCTCTGCTCCAAAAACGGAAGTCCAAAAAAGCCCCGAGCCCTTCAAAAGCCTTTGCTTAAATATCTTCTCGATCTCGGCCCAGGTGAGATTACAAGGCATTCTGGGGAAGTGGAGCAAAGGCTCATGGGGATTGTAGTCCTGTATTCGAGTCTATTTTTTACATTACTAACCTCTAGAACCTGACCTCTAAAGACATCACTTATTAAAATAAGTTCAGTGCATGGCTCAGTCTTTTTCTATCCACATATCTTTAAAAATTTCATTTTTATTTATTTATTTGTCAATTTAAAACATTATTTCTTATTTACAAGAATCATATTCTTTCCCTCTTTCCCCTCCCCACACCCTTCCTGTAGTCAATACACAATTCCACTGGGTATTACATGTGTCCTTGATCAGAATTTATTTCCATGTTGTTGATATTTGCACTAGGATGTTCATTTAGAGTCTACATCCCCAACCATATCCCTTTGAACCCATGTAATCAATCAGTTGTTTTTCTTCTGTGTTTCTACTCCCACAGTTTTCCCTCTGAATGTAGATAATGTTTTTTCTTGTAGATCCCTCTGGGTTGTTCAGGATTACTGCATTGCAATCACTAATGGAGAAGTCCATTATATTTGATTGCACCACAGAGTATCTCTGTGTACAATGTTCTCCTGGTTCTGCTCCTTTCACTCTGCATCCATTCCTGGAGGTTGTTCCAGTTCACATGGAATCCCTCCAGTTCATTATTCCTTTTGGCACAATAGTATTCTATCCCCATCAGATCCCACAATGTGTTCAGTCATTCCCCAATCGATGGATATCCCCTCAGTTTCCAATTTTTTGCCACCACAAATAGAGCAGCTATAAATATTTTTGTACATGACTTTTTCCTTATTATCTCTTTGGGGTATAAACCTAGCAGTGTTATGGCTGGATCAAAGGGCAGACAGTCTTTTAGTGCCCTTTGGGCATAGTTCAAAATTGCCCTCCAGAATGGTTGGATCAATTTACAACTCCACCAGCAATGCATTAATGTCCTGACTTTATCACATTCCCTCCAGCATTCATTACTTTCCACTGCTGTCATGTTGGCCAATCTGGAGAGTTGTTTTGATTTGCATCTCTTTGATTATAAGCTATTTTGAACACTTTTTATGTGTTTATTATAGTTTTGCTTTCTTTCTTTTTTTTTAAACCCTTACCTTCCGTCTTGGAGTCAATACTGTGTATTGGCTCCAAGGCAGAAGAGTGGTAAGGGCTAGGCAATGGGGGTCAAGTGACTTGCCCAGGGTCACACAGCTGGGAAGTGGCTGAGGTCAGATTTGAACCTAGGACGTCCCGTCTCTAGGCCTGGTTCTCAATCCACTGAGCCACCCAGCTGCCCCCGTTTTGCTTTCTTTAACTGAAAATTGCCTATTCATGTTCCTTGCCCATTTATCAATTGGAGAATGGCTTGATTTTTTTTTTTACAATTGATTTAGCTCTTTATAAATTTGAGTAATTAGACCTTTGTCAGACATTTTTTGTTATAAATATTGTTTCCCAATTTGTTGCTTCCCTTCTAATTTTGGTTGCATTGGTTTTGTTTGTACAAAACCTTTTTAATTTGATGTAATAAAAATTATTGATTTTACATTTTGTGATTTTTTTCTAGCTCTTGCTTGGTTTTAAAGTCTTTCCTTTCCCAAAGATCTGACATGTATACTATTCTGTGTTCACCTAATGTGCTAATAGTTTCCTTCTTTACATTAAAGTCATTCACCCCTTCTGAGTTTATCTTGGTATAGGGTGTGAGATGTTGATCCAAACCTAATCTCTCCCACACTGTCACCATGCATTTTGCCCTCACACTAAGGAACTTTGACATATGTATTGATACTGCCTCAAACATCGTAACTTTACAGTCACTCATGCCACATGACCAGCGGCTCCAACATATCTCAGGCATACACAAATATGGTCATATCTTTGATGTTTCACTTTCATGTTAATGAACTCCAAAATTCATTGATTTGGTCATAATATTTTTAGCATTTCATCTTCTCTATGCTTTGTAATGTCCAATCCTGTTCTTTTCCCCACTGTGTCCTCCAGTCCTCCCATTCCTTAATGCTTCCTTTAGGACATTTATTACCTGTGCACTGGGAAGAATCTCTTCCCTACTCAATCTCAATTCCTTGGTGAGTTCATTCTTATACTATCCTCTGTTCTTGAATCTTTTCCCCACTTGTCCTATCACACATTGGACCTTGCCAAATTTAAAATCCTAGATTACTACTATTATCCAGTCCCTTTGCTCCCACTCAGGTGCTGCTGAATGGAGTTAAAAGCCACAAAGCTTTGCTAATTGTGCCCATTAAAGCTTTGTTATCTAATCTCAACTGTGTTTTCACTACAGCAGGGCAATCCTTCCACTTGTACCTTATTTATTCTCTATCTCACTTATCACAATTGAAGTTCAAACATTCTCCTCTCCTTCAGTGTTCTCAGTTGAGGACATCACTTACTATAAAAAAGAGAACATTTACTTTGGGATGCTTTCCCCCTTCTAATTTGGCATCCCTCTGTTAGCATTTCTTTCACTATCTCCTTTACTCCAGTTGTAAGGACATAAAATTTGAGGGGGGACAGTCTGTCATGCCAACTATGCCAATTACAAGGAGGCAGATTTGTTCTGTGCTGATTATGCCATTTGTAGGTCGGCATATGCTCTGTGGATACTGAAATGCCAAAGTAAAGGGGCCCATGCCAGCTTTGTTATTAATAGGTATATGTTTTATTCAAGTTAGCTTGAGGGAGCTGACTCACAAGAGGCTAGTTGTCTTAGGTGGTAGCAGGATGGAAAAACAGAATGGATCCCCACACCAATCCCAAACCAGGTCAGGTAGTATATGGAAACAGAGCAAAGAAGACACGATGCCAAGGATGGCCCAAGGTCATGGATGAGTTTTTCCATGGGATAGTTTGAGTTTCTTTTGCTGTTGAAATTTATTCAAGGTAGTTTACACTCTTTGTGGAGTCCTCCTTTGTCTCCCTAAGGGAGGGAGAGAAGAAAATTGTAACAATTGTGGTTAATTCTCTTTATTCATCATTGTTTCTCTACTTGTGCCTGTGTTTGTGTTGTGGTTGTTGGTTGTTGTTCCACTGCCACTCATTGTTGAGTTACTCTGCTTCCTCCCTGTTATTGAACCTACTCATGTACCACTCAGGGAACCTTTTGGAAGCTAGTATCAGAAAGATTGTATGAGCAGATCATGAGGGGTGGAGTGTGTGGTGGTAGCCAGACAGAGAATGTGACTCTACAGAGAATGTAAACTACCTTCAGTATAATATAAAACACAGTCCCAAGAGCTTTGAAATAAAATAGCAATTATTGCAATTGTCATAGCTAACTAGGAAGGGATTTTGAATTCATCACTTTTCCCGGCAGACATTTCACTCTAAGACCCAAATCCTTTCAATTTCCCTCCCATAGTGGTGAACCTCTGACAAATGTGCCAGAGTGGGCACTCAGAGCCTCCTTGGGAGGAACCCCTGTAAAGAGACTAAAGAGGATTTGCAGAGGCCTTAACTTAAGAGGAAAATCCTTTAAAAATAATAAGTGGGGTTTGTGTGGGGAAAGGCACAGCCAGATAGCTCAGTGGATTGAGAGCCAGGTATGGATATGGAAGGTCCTGAGTTCAAATCTTGCCTCAGACATGTCCAAGATGTGTGACCCTGGGCAAGTCACTTTAACCTCTGTTAGATTTAAAATGGTTGAAGGCCTTAAACTGTAACAGTTAAAAGAGTGATGTTGTAAACTGTAGTGAGTTAAAATGTTGGAAGATATAAATTGTGATAGATATAAGAGAGGGTGAGTAAATTTGACAGCAGAAATATGTTTCACTACAGTGTCTTGGTTTTTAAATCAAATATAAGGTGGTCACCAGGGAAATATCCCCAATTATTCAAATACCCAAGTCAACTGGGTTTTATAGAGATTTTAATTAATATAAATGTGGAATTAAAGAAAAGAGAGAAAGAGAGAAAAAGGAAATAAGTATGAAGGGCCTTAAGCCAACATAGCCTAGTCCTGAGTCTTAAGAGAGAGAATCAGTCAGTCAGTCTTTTAACACTCACCACAAGGTCTGTCTAAGCAAGGATTCTAGTGACACCAGGCCAGCTCCATCTCAGCTGACTTCACCAGAGAGAGTTCCAGCCAGAGTCCTCCTTAAAGAGCCTTCCAGCAAGAGACTGTTCCAAAGGGCCTCTCTCCAGAGCCTCCAGAGGGACAGAGTCCCCTCAGAGGAGCTCCAGCGAGACCTCCTTAGAGATTGTCCTCCAAGAGCTTCCCTTCTCCAGAGCCTCTCTCAAGAGATTCTTCCCAAGCGATCCTCATCAGAGATCCTCCAAAAGGATTTTTTCTCTTCTCAAGAGATTCTGCTTTTTATTTCTTTTTTAAAATTTTTTTTCTTTTTTCTTTTTAAAAATTTTTATTTGGTTATTTCCAAACATTATTCATTGGAAATAAAGATCATTTTCTTTTCTTCCCTCCCCCCTCCCTCCACCTCTCCTGCAGCCGACATGCAATTCCACTGGGTATCACATGTGTTTTTGATTCAAACCCATTTCCATGTTGTTGGTATTTGCATTAGAGTGTTCATTTAGAGTCTCTCCTCAGACATATCCCCTCCACCCCTGTAGTCAAACAGTTGCTTTTTCTGCTTTTTCTTATATAGGGGTTTTTCTCCTATGTCACCTCCCCTAAGTCCTTACATCTACCAATCACTATAGACGTTTTCCAAAGGACTGCCCATATGAATTCCTGCTAAATCGACTAATCTCCTCAGTAAGTCTGAACCAGTGAAAAAACAGCTGAGTCAACCAATCTCATTAAGAGAAAACTTGCCCGACCCTTTTAGGTACCTAGCATCTCATTGTATCAATTCTAAAAAACAGGCATGGCTCAAAGAACTCCTTGCCTTATTATAAGCATGGGTCCAAGTACTTTCATTGTTTAGCAAGGAGTTTTCTCCCCTAAAGCATATTTGCTATCACATGTCTGTCACAGGCCATTATTCTTCTCAATACTTAATCCTTAAGTAGGGGTGTAGACATTCCTGTTTTGTTATACTAAGCAGGATGGAGTAAATCTAAAATTCACACTTCCTTTGGGTTTCTTCTACTTTATAATAGAAACACCAGGATAGAAACATGTACCGAGCACTGTGGCATAAAAAGTCTGCCCCCAATATGGGATTCCTTATGTTCAAGAGTCTATTCATACTTCTCCCTTTGGTACTTTGATGTCTCTTGGCTTTCTTTTCTGTTTATCTTTGTGATGCCATTGCAGATAAAGACTCATCCATGTTGCAGCCTTCAGAATTCTTGTTCTTGTACTTGTTAAGCCCTCCAGAAGAAATATCCCTTATCTATGCATACACCACAATGAAAGCCTTCCCTTAAATCTTGAACTATTCCTCTGTCAATCCTTCTCCTAGGTGCCTGGTCTTTTTCTGAGCACATAAGTCCTTGATAATGTCTTCTTCATGACTTAACAAAAGCAATTTGTTTTACTGTCTGTTTCTGAAAGCACAGGAATTTTGTATCTTTGGTCTCCCACTTCCCCAGAGAACCTTTTTAAGGAAGAAAAATAATCAAGCAAACCCATTTGACAAAGCAAATGGGTCACAGCTTCTTTATCATTCATGATCCTTCACCTCTCTTTTGAGGGGAGGGAAATGTATTTTCCATATTTTCTTTGGAACTAGGATGTATTGTTGATTCTAATATAAATATAAATACAGAGGCCTATTAGGTTTTTTCTCATTTTTACTACATATAGTCATTGTACATACTGTCCTTTTGGTTCTTATTTAAAATGTCTGTATCAGTTCATATAGATCTTCCCATGTTTCTCTGAATTCTTCCTTTGGTTTTAGAGTCAGATAACCTGGGTTAAAATCCCACTCCCACCACTCAGCAGCTAGGTGACTTTGGCTTCTCTGGACCTCAGTTTCCTCCTCTGTCAAATTAGAGTATTGGCCTCCATGGCCTCTGGGATGCCTTCTAGTTCTAAATCTATGGTTCCATGACATATATTTCTATTAATATAACTTTCTGTTGTATAATAATATTGCACTTCCTTCATAGACCATTCCTCAATTGATAGTCAACCACTTTGTTTTCAGTTCTTTACTGCCCCCCCCCAAAGTGGGGGCTTTGAATATTTTATCATTTTTTCTTTCTCTGGCCTTTGTAGGACATAGGCCTAGAAGAAGGATTGCTAGGTCAAAGGGGACAATCAGCTCAGTGATTTTTATTGTATAAATCTAGGTTCTTTCCCAGAATAGTTGGGCAGAGTAACAGTTCCATCAATGATATATTTATTTTATATCAGTTCTTGAATTAAAGTTATTTCTGGAAATATATTGCCTCCTCTTTATGTCAATCACATCCCTTTGGGTCACTAGTAATTTTTGTTCTCCTGATATTAGGGTGTAATGTATTGGGAAATTTTAGAGATAATATTTCCAAAGACTTAGTTATCTCTTCCCCTCTGCCCTCCCACAAAGTTCCATTGGAATTCTTCCTTTCCATCAAGTTGTAACCATGATTCTTTTCCATTTTTCAACAACTTGTGGATTATCACTACTTCCAAAGTTGGCTAATTACACATGTGGACAAAGTTAGTATTAATTGGAACAAGAACTGAATGACAAAGAACTAAAAAATAATTCAGTTTTTTGTGTTATTAAGACACTAACTTGTTAATTAATATATAAGGCAGTGGTGTCCTGTTAGATCTGGATCTCACTTATTTTGGAGTTCCTTCCAAAATTTTGGATCTTCACCCATCCTTCTTTGCCCACCTTATGGGACTCTTGAACAGCAAATCCACCATAATGGGTTCATCTTGTGACTTGGAGACCTTCCTTTAGTTCTATTGACATTGGGACAGCACTGGAACCTGGAGGCTATTGACTATAATACATTGACTGTACTCAATCTTTACCTTTTTTATGTGACTAGATAACTTTTTTTCTGGTTGTTCCTTTGTCTGATGACATCTTCTATGCCTCTTCTTTCATATAATCTGTGATGTGGAATTCATGACATTCTGTGTCCACTTGCCATGCCCTTTAAATGATGTCCAACTTGAGTTCTTCAGACTGTAATGTCCCATGATCCACAGCCATACCACACTTTGCCTAAAATGGTAACTTTCCTCATCCCTATTTGTGAGATTCCCTGGTCACTTTAAGTTCCAGCTACTAGTGACAAAGACTTTCCTGATCTCTCTTGATTTCAGTGTTTTCCCTCTGGTGATAATTTCCAATTTGTCCTTTCTAGAGTTCACTTGTACATAGTTGTTTGATGTTGTCTCTTCCATTAAATTGGAAGTGCTTTACAGGTGCGGCTTTTCCTTGGCCTCTTTATTCCAAGCTTTCAGCAAAGTATCAGGTGTGTAGTGGGAACTTAATAAGTGCTTATTGAATGACTGAAAATATTATTGAAAAACGCTGTTATAAATAAAAATTAATCTGGAAGCTTATTCTGTATTTATAAGCATTTTTATTTGTAAAGAGAGAGAAAGGAAGAAAAAAGGGTTTTCAGTCTTTCTACCTTTAGGTGAAAATCTGATCCTCCATTGCAGCTGGCACTCTGAGCCCTGGCTTGTCAGAGATCAAGAGATAAGGTGAAGGGCTCAGAGAGAGGGGCCAGCCCAAAGAGCCAGTTAGTTCAAGATATTGGTCCAGAGAAAAGAGAGCTCTCAGCTTTTTGCTCTGGCTTTTCAAAATATCCACTCCTCCCACCCTGGATCAAAGGCCAATGGCTTTCAAATGTCTGTGACCTGCACAGGAATGCTAACTAAACCTGGACCCTACTGGCTTCTTTGTCAGACAAGAGACTGATTCCTCTGTTGATCCTCTAGGATGAGTCTTCCAGGATTGGACTGAGTTAGAGGTCTCCCAGATCATTTTACTGCACACAATGGGATGGAGACAAACTTTGTATCATCAAAGAACTGAGCAATTTCCCAAAGGCAATCCACTCTGGTGTCTTTTTTCTGTTTAGTTTTGAGTCCAACTCATTGTCAATTTGAATGAATAAATGAATGAAAAATCTTATTGGCAATATAGCTGTAGTTAGCATTTGTATATCACTTTAAAGTTTTCAAAGGTATTTGTATGAATTCTTTTATTCAAAAACTCGTTACTTCCATATCAAAATCAATTGTGTATTGGTTTCAAGGCAGAAGTATGATAAAGGACTTGCCCAGGGTCACACAGTGAGGAAGTGTATGAGTCCAGATTTCAATCCAGGACCTCCCTTCTCTGGAATGGGCCTGGTTTAGAAATCCACTAAGCCACCTAGTTGACCCTGAGGCATTTACATAGATTATTTTATTTGATCTTCATAAAAACTCTGGGAAGTCAGTGCTGCCATTATTCCTATTTGCTCAGATGAGGAAACAGACGATGAGAGGTTAAATGACATATCTAGGATCTTAGAGGATCTCTGTTTCAGGATTTATGTTTAAATTGCTTAGATACAGAAAAATTAGAGTTGGCTAGATTTAAATCAAGGTTTTCCTGACTTTAAATCTACCATGACCTTTTGATCCTCATTTTCCTTTTGATCAATTCTTCTTTTCAAGTCATTCTTTTCATCTTTTAACTTTATTGCCTCATTTTCCAGTTGCTCAATTCTGGTTTTTTAGCAACCATTTTCTCATTTTAGTTCATTTGCCTCTGTTTCCAGATGACCTATTTTGCTTTTAAAGCTGTTGTTCTCCTTTCCCAATTTTCTTCAACCTGTTTTATTTGATTTTTGAATTCATTTTTGAGCTCTTCCAGAGTTCAAGTCCAATTTCCTGAATTTTTTTGAAGTTTTCTTACCCCAAGAATATGAATACTTCCCTCAGTAGAATCTGTGGGTGAGACCAATTTGTTCCAAAGGCCATGAATCAGGTGGGGCACATAGAGCTTGGACAGATATGGGAGATGTCAAGGTCATCTACTACATCCCACTTTCTCTCCAGTTGTCCTGACTTTTATCTTGCTGATAGACTTTGATGACTCAGGAAGAAAGAGTGGGGCTGATGGCTTTGTGCAACTCTGTCTCACCTATTCTCGCACGTCAAGATATTATCCTGTAATATCAGTGGTCCTCTATGAAAATAAGAGGAAAACAATTTGTGATGGAGAGATAAAATACAAAAGGGAGACAGTTCCTGCCTTTGAGGAGCTCACATTTTAAAAGGGGAAGATAAAGCACATAGAAGAATGGTGGCCAGGGAAAGGCAACTTGGTTTGGGGAGATACAGGGATGGTGAGTGAAGCCTCATAACATTTCAGGGTCTCCATATTACATCAGAATCAAGTGTAAAATAGTCTATTGGGTTTTGAAAGGTTTTCACATCCAGGCATCTTCTTATGTTTCCAGTCATCTTTCTTCCATGTTGCCCTCACTACAATCTAGCCATATTGGGCTACTTGTTGTCCCTCACAAAAAGCACTTTATTTCTCACCCATGTGCCTGTAAAGCTCTCCCTCCTCTCCCTTGCCTTTTGAGGGCCTGGCTTCCTTCAGGATTCAGCTCAAATACCACCTTTTACGGGAGAGCTTTTCTGGTTACCCCACCAAGTTTCTGGTCCCATGCTCTAAGTTTCATCATGTTTTACACTTGTAAATACCAGTACCTGTCCATGTTATCTTTCCCTTTAGAATGTTAGCTTTTTCAGAATAACAACCTTTTATGCTTTTTTTTCTTTGCATGCACAGAACATTTCACTGTGTCTGGCTCAACATAAATGACCCTCAAATAATTCTTGTTGATTCATTTTCATTACCTTTTCAGAAGGAATGGCACTTAATTTGTAATCCCCAAAATTATGAAGTTAAAAAAGAGTCATTTGCAGTATGCCCTCTCCAGATACTTGCCCAATTCCAATTCTCATTTCCAGGCTGGATCCTATAAACCTTAAAATTTCTTAGACTTATGAATGTTGGAAATGTCCCTATTGGGAAATTTCATACTTGGAAAAAATTTCCTACTGATAGTAAGAACTCTATTGGAATGTGAAACCCCTTGGCATGGGAGGATCCTTCTCCTCCCTACGTAAGACTACTTTAGGACAGAAACCTTTTGCTAAACAATGGAAAGGGTTTTGACCTATGCTTAAGCATAGAACAGGAAGTTCTTTGAGTCATGATTGATTTTAGAATTGATACAATAGAGATACTTGGAATGACAGAACCAGGTCTTGGAAAATACAATCTCCACCCTACTTAGAGTAACAGGATTTAGGAAGGACTGCAGCAAAGATCAAGATTTAATTATTTGAGAATATGACCTTCAACAGACATGTGCAAAGCCACAGACCTCTGGGTGGTCCTGGGTTAAACTAGAGCCACCATTGGCACAGGGGAGACATCGACAGTGATTGGTAGATGTGAGAACTGAGGGGAGGGAACTGAGATGGTTTCCTTAAAGATAGCAGGGTCTGAGGACAGAGGAAGGAGAGTTTTTTGCTCAGAGGAGGTTTTGCTCTGAGCGAGGTGGCCCTGAAGGAGGACTGAGGAGGTTGCTCTGTTGGAGGACCAGGAAAGAAGGCTGGCTCTGTAGAATTCTCTGGAAACATTTCTTGAAAGGAGGCTCTCTTGAAGGTGGAGCCTGAGGTTGGCATGAGAAGCATTACCTAGAGAGATCTTGGGTGAGTGATAAAACCAACTGACTGATTTATTCATTCTTATTCCTTTCTTACTTTCTTTTTCTATTGATTAATCAGTGTATTATAAATTAAATTTCTCTATAAAACCCAGTTGGCTTGGGCATATTCATAAATTGGGAATATATTCCCTGGTGACCATCTTATATTTATATAAACCCAAGACACAGTAGAAAACATATTTCAGCGGTCATAATTGATATATATATTTTCTTTGCTCCCAAACATTTTAATTATCACAATCCCCAGAGGGTGACTTACCACTTTTCTCTTTGGGGTTCTAGATATAACTCTGAGGGAATAGTTTTTTTTTTTGAAGTAATATATGCTATCATATATTACTATTTATATATACTAATAGATCCCTAAGCTTATGCCTATGTTCCCCATGGTTCTCTAGGAAGCAAGACTTAGACTTTATCAGCTTATAAAAAAGAGGAATTTACTAAGGATAGTTTTTACAGAAACTCCCCCATTCCCATAGGTAGTCACTCTTCCTTTGCACATACAAGGTCTCTGAATAGAGTAAACTCAAGCTGAGATGGCTCACATGCCAAAAGAGAACCCTCCAGTTTCTGTTTACTACAAGTACTTTCTTTCTTTATGCATTTTAGTATAGTTTTCTCCTCCCCCCAAGGGGATAATTTAGAAGGAAAGTAGATTCTTATTAATTAAGAAATAAAATTACATTGAATAATAAATTAAAAAAGGAAAAGGCTCATGGGAATATAGGACCCCAAACTGGAAGGGACTCAGAATCTCTATATCCAGCCCCCTCAATCTACCTGGTATTCATTTCAGACCACCTTTAGTATTTTTACCTTGAACAATCCTGAGGGTTGGAATGAACTCATTCCTGGAGCTCTCTCCCATTGTATTTCTTCCTCCTGGCCTCCTTTGAGTCTCAGCTAAAATCCTTTTTTCTCCTGGAAGCCTTTCCTTTCCCCCTCTTAGTGCTAGTACCTTCCCTCTGGTGGCTATTTCCACTTTATTCTGTTGATAGCTTGTTGGCATATCACTGCTTGTTTTTCCTCTATCAGAGGGCAGGGACTGTTCTCCTTTCTTGGTATCCTGAGAGTTTAGCACATTGCCCGGAACATAGTAGGCTGACTGACTGAACTAGAGCTTTGAAGTCCAAGAATTTGACAATTTCTGAAGGTGTAAATTGCTTAATATAATCATGGTACGAATCAGCACATCACAAATTGACAAGTGGTAAAAATGAGTAATAAAACTAATTTTTCACTATCGGTTGTTCCAGCTGTTAGCAAAGAGGCTCCATTCCTTAGTGACCTGGGAGAAGTGGACACATGCAGTGAAGGCAGCCAGCCAGCAGATGCCAGTGTGTTCTCAGGTGTGAGAGGTGAGAAATCTTCAGGTAATTCGGAAAGGCTGAAAACAAATAGCCCAGGGAATCTTCTTTGCTCTGAAAGGCAGAAATCCATCTCTGCTGTTCTGTGTTCTTCCCTCCCAGTATTGCCAAGGGATAGATAAATAGTGATTTCTTAAGCCATTGCATTTTGGGTGGGCTTGTAAGAGAAGTATCTTCTGTCTCCTGCAGAACCTTCTGCTCCAGGATTTGAGCAAAGGTGGACTTGACTTCCTGGGTCTCCAGATTCTCAAAGGGTATACTATCAGATGCAGAGAGCATGCTGTGCAGGGTGACTAGTGCTCACATCTATCTTTGATCCTGTAAGTCAAGATTAGTCAAGTCAATCAACAGGCATTTATTGGGCATATTCTGTTTGCCAGGCACTGTGCTAAACACTGGTGAATCACAGAAGCTCAAGGAGCTTATAGTCTAACGGGGCAGTCAGTATACAAACAACTTTGTACAGATAAACCAGAGACAAAATACACTGGATATGATAACAGAGGGAAGGCACAAGCCATGGTGTGCCCAGTAGAGTTCTTCTTTTCTGGCCTGTTATATTAATTCTGAACCGTTTTTATGTAGAAACCCTCCTTCAAGTGTCCACTCAATTTAATGAGAATTTGGTGGGCATTTGCAGGAACCACAGTGTGCTAGGGCCTGGGGGTTATCAACACAAAAACAAATGTTTCTTGACCATCAGTAATTTCCATTCTAGTGGGGTATAAAGTTACAGATAAGTATATACACATTTATACAAAGTTGATATAAAGTATTGGGGGTGGAACTAGAGGACAACCCTATCAACTGGGAACCCAGATGGCTGGATGATGTTTGCTGCTTTGACCCAGTCTTTAACCCAGAGCAGCATTGGTGAATGTTTTCATGTTTGCATGCCCAAAATGCAACTTCAAGTTGCCTGTGAGTCCCCTTGCACTTCCCCAGAGAGTGGAGGAAGGAAGTGCTCACTTTGGGTGGCTGGACAGAGGGGTGGAACATGCAAAAAATGTCCTCAGGAGCTGGGAAGAGTGGGGACAGAGCAGCCCCCTTCCCACCCCATGCTGGCCCAGCACATGTGCCGATACTTCACCAATGCTGACTTAGAGAAATGATGAAAAGAATTCTACCCCTATAAAATAAGAGCAGTGAAATTTGAAACTTCCAGGGTTGAAGTGAGGCTTAAATTAGATCATATCATAAAAAGCTTTGCACATCTTAAAATGCTATATAAGTGACCATTGCGTCCTTTATTTCACTTGTCACTTGTCACCTAGAATTTTGTGAATAATAACAACTATTCCTATTCTACAGATTAGGAAACTGAAGCCTAAAGAAGTTAAGCAAGTTGACCAAGGTTCTAAACCTAACATATGAGGTAGGATTTGGACCCAACTCTTCCCTACTCCACCATGACATGTTGAATATCATGGTATCAGTGTTGAAAGGTACCTCAGATGTCATCTGATGTAGGAATTCCCTCTGCAGTATTCTGCCAATTGGTTATCCAGTGTCTTCTTGAAAACCTTCAGTAATGATGAGCTCACTACTCTCTAAGGCAACTCATTCCACTTTTGTACAACTCTAATTGTAAGGAAGTATTGAGATTAAGGAAATCTGCCTTTTGGGTCCCTTCTACACCTTTCCTCCCCCCATTTCTTCCCTCTGGGAGCACAAGGGACATGTTTAATCCCTTTCCCCCTTTCACTCTTCATTTCTGGCTAACTGTGCCCAGCTCCAAGGTGGCACAGTTGGATTTGGAACAGCTGGTGTTTGGGTTGCTACTCTTCATTGTGCTCAGTGAAGAGGGAGCCCTGTGGTCCAAACTAACAATCCAGTCCTTTGACTAAAATCATATTCCATCACCCTTGGGAGAAAGCACATCCCAGAAGCAGTTCAGGAAGATAAAGACCACTAACAAGAAGGCTAAAAAAAGTTGGCAAGCAGGTCCCCATTGGTTTTTAGCCAGGAGCTTCTTGCCATAAGATCCCCCCCCCCAACAAAGTCTACTTTTGGACTCTTTTTTTGCCCTAAGGGCTCACAGATCAATCCACTTGGGGGCAAATTAATCCAATTTACATCAAGTCTGTACCATACTGTGCTAAGCGCTTTACAAATCTTACCTCCTGTAATAATTACAATAATCTTGGGAGGTAGGTGTGTCCATTATCCTCATTATTCTCAACTATAGTTGAGGAAACTGAGGCAGACAGAGGCTAAATTGTCTTATTCCAGATTTTCACAGATTGTTTGGGTCAAGATTGGAAGTCTAGTTCTAGTGTGCCATGGACTGCACCACTTAGCTGCCTTCAGAA
>NC_077227.1:749503884-749551384 GCF_027887165.1 Monodelphis domestica | reverse complement strand
AGCTAATAATGCATTTGGACCTCATTTTATAAGTAAGACCAAAATACTTTAATTAGTTTAGTGACATTAAATCAGGGAGCATCAAGCCCAAGACAGTGTGATAGCTGGCTATGAAGTCCCAGACTGTCTTTAACCACCAAGCCAAGCTCTCATTAATCCCTGTGTCATTTCTATGCCACAGGAGAAAGTAGACAGCTTCACTCATTCATCATAAATTATTTTGTATCAATGGTAGAGTTGCCTTGATCATGGTTCCTAGTTTCAGAATCAGAAGGTGGTACAGAATGTGTTTGGCAGCAAGGCAGCTGGTGAGGCCGTGGAGGAGAAGAGAAGAGAACTGAAATATGGTGACTGGGGCTTTCCTGAAATTCTAGCCCAGGAGAGGTAATCAGGAGAGGAGGCAGAAGCAGCATCTATGACCCCAAGGCTCTACATTAGATTGGAATAAAAGCAGAAGAAACCACTTTCCCAATCTCATCACTGCCTTTAATTTTTCAATCTGCAGTTGCTTGGAGGCAGCTATTTCAGATCCATTCTGCCACTACAGTCCAGTTTTTGTATGGTTAGAATAACAGAGCCTGGAAAATGCTTCCTTGTGCTCAGAAGACACCATGACCTCAGCTCCAAGGCAAAGGCAGGTAGTTAACCCTTTCTTTGTCATGGTGTCAGTTTCCATTACCTTGACATCCTCATCTCTGATATGTGATAAGAAATGCCTGCCTTTGTCAACAGACTGGAGAAATGAGGCTTCTTAGGAAGCTGGGATGCTCACCAAAGGAAATATGTGGAAAAATGGAAATGACAAGGTTATTCAGGTGGCTTTCTTAACGAGTCTTGGCCCAGATGGAGGGGAAGATGTTACCAGCCTTTGAGACAACTTGCTCCTTATCAAGAGCACCTTGCAAAGTTGTGATGGATGTTACTACAATAGATTATACCCTTAATTTTCAAGATTGTGGAAATAGATTTAATTTTTCTTTTATTTTGAAAAATGTTTTATTAACGATTTTTAAAAGGCCATAATCATTGCCCAATTTTCCTCCTTATAGAAGAACCTTCTTTTGTTTGTTACAAAGAAAGCAGGTAATCAATCAAACAAACAAACAAACAAAAAACCTTTACAATGACCCTGACTAAAAGTGTGTACCTGTAATCATCACTTTTTTAATTGAGAAGTAAGTGTGTTTCATTCCTGTTTCTATGGAACCAAGACTGATGATCACATTGATCTCAATTATGATGTCCTTTTAAATTATTTTAATCTTCCCATAGTACAGATCTGACCATGTTATCCTTTCCTCTTTTTCAATAAACTCCAAGGACTATTGACTCCAGAATGAAATATAAAATCGGTTTGTTGTTCAAAACCTCCCCAACTGCCCTCCAAACCTTTCCATTCATCTTGCACTATACTACATACTCTTCAATTTAGTGATAGGGGCTTCCTTGCTGTTTCTTGAACCAGGCACTCCATCTCCAAATTCTAAACATTTTCACTGCTATTCCTTATGTATGGAATATTCTTCTTCCTCAACCCGTCAACCTCAGAGGGCATCTCTTGGTTATTTGGGTAGTGGTTCCAAGAACTGTCATGCATTCTTGATCTTATACTCATGGAATGAACTCACCATGCCCATGGTAATCTACCATCCGGGATCCAGGCTATCCATAGCTCTTTAAAGTGATGAATTGCAGCAGCCCAGTGGCTAGAGAGCCAGGCCTGGAGACAGAAGGTCCTGGGTTCAAATCTGGATTCCTACATTTCCTACCTGGGCAAGTTACTTAGCCTCAATATTTGCGAACTTATGGCATGTGTCCTAGAGGGAGCTCCTCCCCTCACTTTCTCCACTGTGCCTGAGAACATCTCTCTCATCACCCACCCTTCTGCCCAGCAGCCCAATGGGAGAGCTTCCTCCTGCTGTCTGGGGTAAAGGGGCAGCTCACATGTGGCATGAGGGTTGCAGTTTGGACACTTGGTCTCTAAAAGATTTGATGTCACTGGTCTAACCTTTATCATTCTTCTGCCTCTGAATCAATACAGAAGGCAAGAATTATAATCTGATGGATTGGCCACACTAACTATTAAGTTTACACCTGGCACCTAGACAGTCATGGCTCTGCAGTACCCTCTCTTCATCAGGGTAAGTCTTGCTTGGGTGCAATTCTTGTCCTTAATTCAAACCTGGATTCTAATTAACTGGTGCTTCCCCTCACCCTTTTTAATTTTTCAGTGGAAATGAGAAGACATAGATGGGTTGCAATTACATTATCTTTCTCTCCAAGCCCACTCCTCTTTCATTTGTATATAGAGCATCCCTATCCCTTTGGTCTTCCAAATGTTCAACTTCCTCCATAAATAACTCCTCAAAGCTATCATTGGAAGACAGAGCCTGGCTAGCTTCTCATTGGGGACAGTTAGAGGAGACCCCTTCACTGGGCAGAATTTATACTAGATGACCTCAGAAGTCCTTTGGAGATTTAAGAGTGTGTTTTTATAGTTCTATGTAGCGGACTCTAGAGGAGCTGGCACCTAGGCATCCCATCAGCTGTGAAATGAAATCAATAGTAATTGATATCAGGTGAATTGTTCACTCCTGCAGGAAGGACATTTTGTCATACACGTGTCAATCTGATGCAGTGGCTTGAACTCCATACAAGAACCAGTTCAGTGTTAGAAGTAATCAGGCTTTATTTAGACTATTTTAGCTCACATAATTGAGAGTAACATGGTTTAACTGGAGACAACCAAACATGGGAGCCCAGAGAAAGAGGCAGAATCTACAAGGAAAAGGCTATTGAGGAGCATCATCTCAGGGGGCAGCAACTGAGACCTCTAACGTGGAATAGGAAGGGACAAGGAAGTAAAAGGGAGTTAGCTAACTGGATCCTCAACCTCAGAACACGAACAGGAGGTACTTCCTGCAGCCAAGCCAAGTGGCAGAGAAGGGGTGACTTGGTGAACCTGTTTTGGGGAATGCAAGATGACTTGTGTTTAATGGAATGGTTTCACGCCTGATCCAGAGAATGTGTTACCGAGGGGATGCAGTGGGAAAGAGTGCTGGGCTTGGAGTTGGAAAGCCTTAATTTCAAATTTACTTTTGGGAAAAACCCAACAACTTACAAGTTGTCTAAGTCTCATTTTTCACCAGTTGTACACCTTTTGGACTTCTCCATCAGACTTTATGTGGGTACTTTTTTCTCCTCCCATTTTTTTAGCTTCCTTTTTATGTGTTGTCTTTTACTATTAGACTGTAAGCTTGGTGGGCAAAGATTTTTTCTTTTTTGCATGAATATCCTAAGAACTTAACTAGCATAGTACCTAACACATAATAGTTAATAATTAATTTTTTTACTAACTAGTGTAATAAAAGATGTAAACTGACTGAAACTGTTTCTTCAGCAATGACTGTTGTTCTCTGGCTTTGACTAGAGAGAGCTGCCAATGGGACCTGAGGCTGCTTATTGATAATGGAGGTAGAACAGAGAAATGCTGAGGGATGCCATCACACAGGAATGCTGGTACACTGAGGACACTGCTTATAAAGGAATGCCCTGGGGTTTCCTCTGGGGTTTGCCTATTGATCCCTACTGATTGCTGATGGATCAATCTATTTCCTAGCCCCCTTCCTCCCTCACTCCCTCCCTTAACCAACCTCTCCCTTTTGCCTCCCTCACCTCCCAAATCTTCTTGAAGCCTTTGCTTCTTCCCTCCCTTCTGAGTGAACTATAAAGATACTCCAGTTGCTTTCTCAGTCAGGGTGTTTATTGGGATAACAGGATGGGAAACTGAGGTAAGAGGGATGAGGATTTCCCTAGACTATGGGGATACTTTTAGGAAGGGTTGAGGGAGTATTCCAGTCACAAGCTGTGACTCTGAGACAGGGAGATGGAGGACAAGTGTTTGAATTGTCTTTCTTCTTCACCAAGAAAATCTCTTGTTCAGTGTCAACTTCAACTGCTCAGAACCAGAGAAACCCAAAAAACCAAATCAACTTCACAAAGGTCTTTCAGCTAGGTTCAAACCTCCAGGGAGAGAAAGTGTGACTTCCAGTCAGAGGTCAAGTCCAAAAGCCAAGTTTCTCTTCTCAGTGTGGCCAGCAAAAGCCCCCCCCCCAACTTCTGTTGGAATCCTAGTTCTTGCATCTTGGTCCACAAGTCCTGCAAAACCTCTCTCTCTTCATGTCTCTATCACACTACTTATGTTACCCATGGCAAGTCAGTTAACTTCCCTCAACCTCAGTTTCCTCATCTGTAAATTGAGAATAATTATTACCTGTATACCTCTGGATTGTTGAAGATCAAATGAGATCATTCACAGAGCTTTGCGAATATGAAAGTGCTGTACAAATGCTATAGATGATGATGATGATAATGATGAAGACAATGGTGGTGATGTGACTATTCCCTTGTACAATGTTATCACATATTGAAGAAAAGACATCCAACTGGCAGTTGAGTTTGACCTAAATATACATTAAGTCTTGTGGAATATATATGAAGAAAGAGAGCTTTTGCAGGACAAGCCAAGCATGCAAGAAACAAAGCTGGGGACCTGATCTGCAAATCAAGGTGAAGATTCCAAACCGAATGTTCCCAGGAGGAGGCAGTTGAAGCTGGCCAGGGAGAGAAACTGGGACTTTGGCTCTCTCTCTCTGGGGCTTACTGACCAAGGGAGAAATCTCTTCTCTGGGTTCCTGACTCAAAGAGACTGGCTTTTTGACAGAGTCTGGACTTGAGTTACTCAAGCAGAGATTATCTGACTGAAGAAGGAAGAAAGAAGAAAAATACTTGTTCTCCATCTCTCTGGCTGTCTCTGTGTCACAATTGTGACAAGACTGACAATTCCCACAACCTCCTAAGTTCTCCTTAGAGATTAGGGTCTCCCCTATCCCTTTTACCTCAGTCCCCCTCCTGTTTCCCAATAAGCCTCCTTACCTGAGAAAAGAAGAGTAAAGAATATTCTCTGAAATCTCATAGTTCCCCTGGGTTACTTAGAAGGTGGCTGACTAATACGGAGGGAGGGGAAAGGGAGGCAAAAGGGCTGGGTGAAACCTGGGAGGTGAAGGGAGGAAGAGGGTAGGAAAATATCTTGACTGATTAGCCATTAGTGATCAAATAGGCAGTCCTGAAGGTTCCCCTTAGCAGCTCTCCAGTCACAAGCCAGAGTACCCAGTTATCACAACCAGTAATAGTTTCAACACAGATTATCCATTTATTTCAGTCTTTAATGAAGGAAATATATCCATCTTTGAGACAGAGAAAGATGTGTCAGTTGTGGAAGTGGGCGCTACTGACTGCTGCCTTCGCTTTCTGCCACCTCTTCCTCTTAGGCCATCACATGGCCTAGGCACAATGACCTGCTATTTCTTCTCTCTGTTGACTCTATCCTTTTTCATTCTTCTCCCCTCTCCCAGCTCTGATGCCACCTTCCTCTGGACTTCAAAACCATGTCCTCTATACCTCTGGCTCAGCCTGGAAGCCTCCCTGGAAGCCTCCTTGATCTGGAACAGGCTACTAAACCACGGCCTGTTTACTGTGGAGTCTTTTCCAAATGGCCCAAATCCCTTCTATCATTAGTCAATTCATCCTGTGGCCTACTTTTTGGGGAGGGACTCAGGCTGGACCCTGTCTTCATGCTTCATCCAGCTCTGTTCCTGACTTCCTCTAAACTTAAAAACTAGGCACTTTAACCCTCGTCCTTCCTCCCTTCCATCTTTTAAGTTCCTTTTCACACATTATTTAAAACCCTTACTTTCCATCTTGGAATCAATACTGTGTATTAGTTCTAAGGCAGAAGAGTGGGAAGGGCTAGGCAATGGGGGTTAAGTGACTTGTCCAGGGTCACACAGCTGGGAAGTATCTGAGGCTGGACTTGATCTTAGGACCTCCTGTCTCTAGACCTGGCTCTCAATCCACTGAGCCACCCAGCTACCTCCCATACATTCTTATTTCATTAAAATGAAAGCTTTTTGAAGACAGGATTTGTCTTTCTTTTACTTGGATTTTTTTTTTATTATTATTCCTAATGCTAAGTACAGTGCCTGTCACATAGTAAACACTCAAGACCTTCCTTCCTCCCTCCCTCCTTTCCTCCTTCCCCCTTTCTTTCTTTCTTTCTTTCTTTCTTTCTTTCTTTCTTTCTTTCTTTCTTTCTTTCTTTCTTTCTTTCTTTCTTTCTTTCTTTCTTTCTTTCTTTCTTTCTTTCTTTCTTTCTTTCTTTCTTTCTTTCTTTCTTTCTTTCTTTCTTTCTTTCTTTCTTTCTTTCTTTCTTTCTTTCTTTCTTTCTTTCTTTCTTTCTTTCTTTCTTTCTTTCTTTCTTTCTTTCTTTCTTTCTTTCTCTCTCTCTCTCTCTCTCTCTTTCTTTTCTCTTCCTTTTTCTTTTCCTTCCTTCCTTCCTTCCTTCCTTCCTTCCTTCCTTCCTTCCTTCCTTCCTTCCTTCCTTCCTTCCTTCCTTCCTTCCTTCCTTCCTTCCTTCCTTCCTTCCTTCCTTCCTTCCTTCCCTCCTTCCTCCCTCCCTTCCTTCCTTCCTTCCTTCCTTCCTTCCTTCCTTCCTTCCTTCCTTCCTTCCTTCCTTCCTTCCTTCCTTCCTTCCTTCCTTCCTTCCTTCCTTCCTTCCTTCCTTCCTTCCTTCCTTCCTTCCTTCCCTCCCTCCCTCCCTCCCTCCCTCCCTCCCTCCCTCCCTCCCTCCCTCCCTCCCTTCCTTCCTTCCTTCCTTCCTTCCTTCCTTCCTTCCTTCCTTCCTTCCTTCCTTCCTTCCTTCCTTCCTTCCTTCCTTCCTTCCTTCCTTCCTTCCTTCCTTCCTTCCTTCCTTCCTTCCTTCCTTCCTTCTTTTGGAGATACAACAGACAAGGCTGGTATCTTTTGAGCTTTGATAGGTTAGAAATGCCAGAAGACCAGCAATGGAAATCTATGGAAGAGTCTGCTAGTAGCAGAGGAAGGAGAAAAACCTGCTTTATCTGGCCCATCCGTGGAATGATGGGGAAACTGTAACATTTCTTTCAAGCCAGAAGCAACCTGTCCATTGGTTTTGTTGCAATCAGAAGCGAATCCCCTGGAAGGAATGTCTGTAGCAATTACGTTAATGATTGTTCTCTCTGGGATTCAGACAATCAGGGCAGAATGAGCTCAGGGTAAGGGGAGTGGGGAGGGTGACATTTTGTACATCTTTTTAGTAGATATCGCTTTGAAAAGCTAATTGATGTACTTTTTTTTATCAGTGATATTGAATTACCAATTGGTTAAAATGATATTAGTGTGCTAATCTTTGGTTTTGATATAATTGAGGAGATTTTAAAAGGCAATAATATTTGCAAGGGAACACGCCAGCTGGGACAGAGTCATATCATTAGAGAAATCCCACAATTCTTTAGGTTTACCCCTCCAATTCTGAAGGGAGATTACTCTAGGGATTGGAAGTGCCAGTGGAGTTTAGTATGGGAAAGTAGCTTCTGAGCTACAGAGAGATTCAACTGGGAATGTTGTAAGCGCCTGGCTTTCTGGAAAATTAATATCCAATCAGGACAGTTTTTGAGAAGTGGTTCCTTTCGGTCCCCAAGGACAGTTTGATGTTAAAAACGACCAAACTCTCCCCTCCAGGTTTTGAAACTGGGTTGGATCCTTACTTCTTTTGTCTAGATGTACAAACTGGCCAGGTGATGAGCTGCCCCCTCTTTATCCATAAACTAGGACACCATGAGGCGATGAGATCCACTGTGTAGCTGCAGTGTTGAGGAGAAGTCTGCTGTGCAATCGTATGGCCAGGAGGAAGAGGGCCTCCCCAGGAGGAACGAGCATCTCGGTGAAACTCCAAGCTTCTGCATAGCCCAGTGCAGCAGAGGATGAGCGGATGTTTGTGGAATGAATGCATGCGATGATAATGAATTCCTTGTAGAGCTGGAGCGTCAACGTGCATGATGGGACGTGAGCAGCCTTGCCAGGGTTAATCCACCTGACATTTTCTCTACTCCTCTGAGTTTCATGGTTTATTGCTTCAGATTATTGTATAGGTACAGAGATTAATTAGCAGATCTGAAACCTTGAAAGCTCTATTACATAACTTCAGTCATCAGCAAACCTTGGGAAAATGTAAAAAAGATGAAGCACTAAATCATTTT
This sequence comes from Monodelphis domestica, assembly GCF_027887165.1. Lineage (NCBI taxonomy): Eukaryota > Metazoa > Chordata > Mammalia > Didelphimorphia > Didelphidae > Monodelphis > Monodelphis domestica. The sequence continues at coordinate 749,543,270 of NC_077227.1, read as the reverse complement.
AATTAGAAACCCCAACCCGGATGGCTTGCTAAGTTTTTTTCATGCCTTGTCTTCTGCAAGGAGAGCAACCATCACATGTCCCTAGAAATATGCACCTGACTGGGAGGCTGTTAGGGAGAATTTCTTCTCTTAAGGCTGCAGCTCTGGACAGCTTGCATGAAGCTCTGCAAATCTTTACCCTAAGGATAGGCCTCCCCATGCCACTTCCCTGTTCCAAAACCTTCACGGAGTTTGCTTGCTCAGAGTTAACTCCTCCAGAAGCATTTGACTATACCACAGTCATTAGTCCTTCTCCCTACCACCAACAATTTTGTAGATGAGCTATAGTAGGACTGAGATCAGATTGCCAACCTTGTATAGGTATAGTAGTCTCTCGGTAACCGAGGATGACGTTTGTCTTTGTGCCCTTTCATCTGTGATGTAGATGAGTGTGCACAAAGACACTTGTGCGTGAAGGAGGTTTAAGTGGAAGAGTCGATGCACAGAGACAGTCCCATTCTCTCTGCGTTGGAAGCCTGGGTCCAGTGGCATGAAAAGTCATTACACCTAGAGACTTCCTCGGCTGCATTGGATGGCCGTGTTGTCTTTTGTGCTCCATCACGCCCTAAGCACTCCACAGTGCCTTGCTGCGTCGCCATCTCAGCCGTTGAACCTTCTTGTTGGTTTCTTCCGCCTGTTCCACCGAAGCAGTCTTCACATGCTGGGTGAGCAAAGCCCTGGTTCACCAGGGGTTGACAACGACCCGATATATAGATATAACACTATATAACTATATAACACTATACACACATACAACATGTATATATCTAGGTATGTGTACATATACATACATGCACATACCCATATGTGTAGATAGGCATGTAGAAAAATGTTTGTGTATATGGACACATGTGTACACATGTGTATATATGTATGTGTGTATTTATGTATATGTTGCCTTCCTTTACTTGAATGTGATTTCCCTGAGGCCTGGGTTTATTTCCTCCCCCCCCAAAAATCTAAATTTATTTGTTTGTTATATTAAAATACTCAGCCAACTCCCTCCCTTCCTCCCTCCCCTCCCCGAATTAGAGAAGATATCATTTGACCATCTGCCACAACTTGCTTAGCCATTCCCCAGTTGATGGGCATCCCTTCCATTTCCAGTTCTTGGAGAGCTGCTGTAAATATTTTAGAACATATGGACTCCTTTTCCCCCAATCACCTTAGGAAGTCAACCTGAGCCACCCATTTTTACCTTTCTATATCCAGCGGGCCTTGGAGCAAGGAAGTCTGGGTTCAAGTCTTGCCTTTGACACACCCTGGCTGTGTGACCCTATTCAAGTCACCTAGCCTTTCCTGGCTGCAGGCAACTCTCTAAAACTCTAAATTGTGGAGAAGATGCCAATCTGCCTTTGGTAAGACTTCCTGATGGCAGTGAAAGGGCACGTCCCTTCTCTCCAAAGGAAACCCTTAGTGCTCACTCACCACAGTACTTGGTGCCTCAAGGAATACTTTTCTTATCAAATGGAGCTGAAGGAAAAGATATCTCTGAGATGATAATAATAACAATAATAGTATGTTTGGTTTTTGGGGTACTCTGCTCCTGTGGAGGGTAGGGGTCTTTTCATTCTCGGTACTTGTTTCCCCAGTGCCTAGATTACTACTTGGCTTCAGCAGGGGCTCAAGAAATATTTTTGAAATCAAATTGACCTGAGTGACTGCTGTGGTGGTGACGCTATAATTAATAATCATCAGGTATTGGCTTAGCACTCTGCTCCTGAGCAGGAATTCTTTCATTCTTTCTCTTGTATCCTCAGTGGCTAGCATAGTGCTTGGCATCTACGTGCCTAATAAAGGGTTTCCGAGTGTATTACAGCATCCTCTCATTTGGCCCTCCCAACAATTCTGGTAGGAATTCCTTCCTTAAGTCAAACCTCTCTCTGCCTCTTTACAACTTCAACTCTTCGTTCCTTCTCTCTGTGGTCGGAGTTTAAAAGTGATTTGAACCTCCTGCACATGGCAGCTTTTCTAATAGTCATGGCCAGCCCTTTTGTCTCTTCTCCCCTTCCCTAATTTTGACCAGCATTGGGATCCTGCCTCAGATGCAGTCTGTGTGATCCTCTCTCAGCCTCAGTTTCCTGAGGCTAACAAGAGTGTTTGCTTCACAGCATCATTCTGAGATGAGAAGGCAAGTGTTTCCCCAACCTTTAAGTGCTATGTAAATTCTAGTCGTTATGATGACCGCTCCTGTTAATGTTTCCAGAGATGCCAGTGCATCATTGGGCCATCTTATCTGATGCCCTTTATTCTTGCTAATGACTTTCACAGTCACTGTTTGTGTATTGGTCCAAGTCAGTGAATGATAGGTTGCAGGCTGTTTCCACATATCATGCATCTTTCCATTTCCCTTTGGGTCACCTTTCGAGATCATGATATTTCATGGCTCACAGCCATATAGTATAGCATTGTTGGAAGATTACTGAGATGAAAAGGCCAATTTTTATGTCAGAGAGATGTTGAACATTGTTGAGTGGGGCACAATTTCCCGGATGAATCTCGCTCTCTCTTCCTTCTTTTCAGTTCCATGGATCCCACTCATTTTCTACTGTCAAAGCCTGCCCAAGATGACAAGGTCCTGGAGGACAGGGATAATTGCTTATCCTTCTATTCTTCATGGGACTAATCTTACTTTGTAGCTGATAGTAGACCATTCATGAATATTTAGTGATTGACTCATTGATAGTATTGTGGTAGCCAAGGGAAGGTTTACCAGTAGCCTCAAATCTAATGGGAGCTTGGGTCTTTCACCAACTCAGTAAACATGGTGAAATCCTAGTCAGGCTTTTCTCCTCTGCTATACTCATCTCTCTGGTCTCATTTCCTAGCTCAAAGACCACCTGCTTTAAGGTGATTCAGGACTGGAACTCCATTCAACCTTTTGAAGACAAGTTCCATTGGAAGAATTTCTTCATTTCCTTTGCACTGAAAACATTGAATAAAATGCTAATGCATCTCCTTATTGAAGGCCAGAACATAGGATGGTAGATCCAGACCTGGAAGGGACCTCAGAGGACAGCTAGTCCTACCTTTTCATTTTATAGAAGTGGAAACTGAGGCCCAGGGAACTTAAGTGACTAACCTAAGGTCACACCAATAGTGAGCATTGGAGGCAGGATTTGGACCCAGCTGGCTGCAGACTTTCTTTGGTTTCCCTGGAGGATTTCTTTGGTTGCCATGCCCCACTATACATTTGGAATTATTTGATTTCTTAAACTGCTAATTGAAATGTAATTTCATTTGCATAATATAAGACTGCAACGGCAATTAACATTCTACTTACTAATTGCTGTTCAATTAACCTGCTTTAGTTGTCTTGGTGTTAGTACAGCATCTAAATCTTGCCTCCTGGCTTAGGTTGATTTGTAGGGCCTGTGATTACCCATTTATGGCTTATAAAATTTGGAATTAATTGCATTGCAACTGGGGCTATGGCTCATCTTTATTAAATCTTGAAGAGGGCCAATTTGGTAATTATTTGATAACTAATTAAGATTTAGCCATCTCATTAAATCAAACTTAAAAGCTCCTGCTGATTATAAAGTACATTTATAATGTCATACAAGACTCTCGGATGGTCACCCCTGAAAAACAGACTGATTATGAAAGCTACCTTGTGAAGGTTGGGTTCATTATGGGAAGATTCTTCCTTGGAAGAAGGTGAGCCTTTCTCTGACTCCCCAGGGACACTGACTCTGAGGATGGGAAGGGTCTTGTGTGGGACTAAAATTCATAACAATTTAATCAACAGACATTTATTTTGCTGTTGATTCATTTATTTTCAACTCTTTGGGATCCCATTTAGGGTTTTCTATCCTTTGGCCTGCTATCCCTTGGTTCCATCTCTTCTTTCATGTCAGTGTCAATCTCGGGGCTTGGGGCTTATTATATATTCATTCAATCAGATCACCTCTTGGCCTTTAGTGGCAAAACCTACCTCCTTGGATTGAACACCTTCCTGAGCACTAGCCAAGGGATCTTGGCTCAATGGAATCATTCCCTACAAAAGCAGACAAATATTCTTAACTACATATAATATTTACTCTTTTCATAAAGTCAAATAAAATGATCCACAATGTCAATAGACCAACATATAATAAAACATTCCTCACTGGGCTCTATCCCATATCTTTGCTCAGTCTCTGGCAGTCTACAGACTGCCATACATAATCTGCTTCATCCCCAGGAATCCTCAGACAGGTACAATTTGAGTTTGTTTAGTTTCCCATAACTACTCCCCTGAGAGAGGGCAAAGGAGTATGAACAATGCAACATTTTCCACTGGATCATTCACTTGTTTTTCCAGAAGGGAAGGTCTTAAGGGAATTCCAGAATTGAGATCTAAGTTCCTTCTTCAGAACAGATAAATAAAGTGATGGATTTGGGAGAAGACAGAAGCTCCTAGCTCCTCGGTTTTAGCTGTCCCCCTCCCATTCATTGGAAGGAACTTTTAAACAATCTTGGCTTTGGTTGGTCTATTGCAGAGCAGAATGAGCAGATTCAATGTCAGATCTTGGCGATGAGCGATGTCAACATTCTACCTCACCATCTTTCTGCCCTTCAAAGCTTTTCTCTAGGACATCTCATTCATACCTTTGCATCACAACATTGCCTTTCTCATTCTCCTTTCTTTCAGGCAAATTCTCATTGCTCTTTACAATTATAAGATTGGCAGATCAAGGGATAGGGTGAGACAAAGCAAGAAGTGTAGTGCACTTGCAGTCCAGAAACACAGACAGAATTCCATCAGGAGAAAGAGAGAAGATGGTTTGATAAAACTAAATTGCTTAGATGGGATAAAAGATGTGAAAACTCATAAAATGCTCTGATTGAATTGTTGTTACTCTAATAACATGTTTAACATAAAAAATAATAAGTGAGAGAGGATGAAATCAGAGACCACAATAAAGAGGAATTAAGAGAAAAATATGTAATGATCATGCCAGTTTCATTAGGGGTCCACCCCTCTTTCCCCTTGGCAACCTTTGCTTTGTCCTACTCTCGCAAAAGTCATTGACACAAAAGATCTGTATGGGAAGATGAAACTAATTGCCTAATGAAGTAATCATTATTGGAATGAATAAGCAGTAGTTGTCATCAGGAACCAGAATTCTATTTTTGAGGTTACCTACTTGCAGAAGGATGAGTACCTCAAAAAAAAGTACCATTGGTAATGTCAGGATGACCATGTTCTGGGTTTTGGTTGAACTAAATGGCCACACATTTTTTTTTTCCAGCTTGTGACAATGAGAAGTGAACATTATTTCCCCATGAATTATTCTTTGTATTTAAAAGAAGTTTTATTGCCATCTTTTTTTTTTACATTACAAACTTTTTTTTCATTTATCTCATTTTCTAGGACTCTGTGTAGTCAGGCAGGCTCTTAAATACTTTTGCTTTAGGTCCATATTGACATTAAAAAAATTATTGATATAAATCCTTTTTATTCCATATGTCATCTGATATAAAAGAATAATTTAAAAAAAGAAAATAGGGAAAGGACCCCCCCCTCCCCCCAGCAAAACTGATCAGTATATTGAAAAAGGCTGAAAACAGAAGCATTGCTCTCTATCTGGAGACTTTCCATCTCTTAAAAGGAATGAAATGGGTCAGCCTTCTTATAGCTCTACTTTGTAGCCATGCTTGTGCCTTCTAGTTTTGCAACATCCATCTTTGATGATTTTGTGGTTGTCCTTTCCATTTACATTGTAGCTACTTTTGGTTTTACTTACTACACTCTGCATCAGTTCATGTAAGTTTTTTTTATACTTTTCTATATGCTTTTATATATTTAGCTATATAAAGTATATATTTATACTTTTCTATATTTATACTTTTCTATATTTAGCATATTAGCGTACATAAATATTATATTATATCAGTGTACCATAATCCATCTATCTTTGTTTTTAGTTCTTTGGTATCATAATAGATACTACCATAAATGCTTTGATGATTTTAGGAACTCTGTACTTGTTAACCACCTTCTTGGGAATATGTGACTTGTATTAGGGTAGGAACACTATTTTCTTTATTGGCTTAATTTCAAATTGCTTTAAAAATGGTGTGACAAAATCACAGCTTTACCAACAGTGTACAACCACCACATTGACTATTCTCATCCTTTGTTATCTCTATTTGCTGGGCCTGAGATAAAATCTTAGGGATACAGTGATTATTAGTAGTGATTAGAAGTATTCTCTTAATTGGTTGTTAATAGTTTGCAATTTTTGGGGACTGTTTGTTATACCCTTTTATCACATATATATTGGGGAAGTACTTAGCAAATAGATTGCAATTAACATTCAGAGAAACCATGATCCAGTCTTTGTTTTTTTCTGTGTTGATAACCACACATTGGTTAAGAGGTTTTTGTAAACAGGTTTCTGACTTCCCCAGTGTCTGCCTAGAGACTTAGACTATCTGATCCTTTTGCCTTTCTTTTGAGAGCCCAGAAGAACATGATTCACTCTAAACACAGGAGTTACAGAAATATTTACTGAAGCAAAGCATCCTGGAGTAGTGGATGGGACACTGGCCTTAGAATGAGAAAAAGATGTTCACCTCAGACACTACTATCTGTGTGACTTTGGGTGAACTATCATGCCTCAGTTTCCTCCTCTGTGAAATGAAGAAGTTGGACTCGATGGTGTCCAAGGTCCCCTCTGGCTCTCAGTCTGTGATCCTATGATACAAAGTGGCTTTGCAGAAAGTGTAGTGAACATGTCCTGATGAAGTCCTTGGCTATGTCACAGAAATATAGCTGGTAATATACTCAACAGGATATACTCAGTTGATCATATTGTTGGGTATCATCTGATTGTATGTCAAGCAGGGCCAAGGAAATTTATATAGTCTTGGTTGGATAATTTATATTACTACTACTACTACTACTACTACTACTACTACTACTACTACTACTACTACTACTACTACTACTACTACTACTATTTCTACTACTACACTACTACTACTACTTCTACTACTACTACTACTACTACTACTACTACTACCACTACTATTACTACTACTACTACTACTACTACTACTACTACTATTTCTACTACTATACTACTACTACTACTACTTCTACTACTACTACTACTACTATTACTACTACTACTACTACTACTATTTCTACTATTACTACTACTACTACTACTATTTCTACTACTACTACTATTTCTACTACTATACTACTACTACAACTACTTCTACTACTACTACTACTACTATTACTACTACTACTACTACTACTATTTCTACTATTACTACTACTACTACTATTACTACTACTACTACTACTACTATTTCTACTACTACTACAACAATTGATAGAGAGCACAAATAAAGTGCTTTAAGACTTGCAAAGTGCTGTACTTTATACATATATGTGATGTACATATATTATCTCATTTGAGCTTCACAACAATCTAGTGAGAGAAATGCTATAATTAATCTCAGTTTACAGATGAAAAAAACTTAGAGAAAGGATAAGTGCAGAGTTAGTAAATGTGTGAAGTAGGATCCAAACTCTCCTGAATTAAAATAATGCTACAACTGGGACTTCAACTTTGTGATCATTCATCACACTCACTTTGCAAATAACTTTGCTGTAACAATAAGGGCAGCATGGGTCACTGGAACAGGTGCTGGAGGGGCAGTGAGGGGGATTAGGATTGAAAATTATTGCTGATAACTTAATAGCTGTGTGATCAGAGACTCTGAATTTATTTTCTCATCTGCAAAATGAGGATATTAAAATTGACCCTCTTGACCTCACATGTTTGGAGGAAGGTGTAACCTGCTATAGAAATGTCATTTATTTTGATAAAGTATAAAATTACATTTTGTTTCAGATCTTTCTGGTTTTTTTCTATGGTCACCAAGACTGCAGAGAATAATAATAATAATAATAATAATAATAGCTAGTATTTATATATGGCTTTAAGGCCTTAAATTGTTCAATTATTTCAGTTGTGCTTGACTCTTTGTGACTCCATTTAGAATTTTCTTGGTAAAGATATTGGAGTGGTTTACCATTTCATTCTCTACCTCATTTTCCAAATGAAGAGACTGAGGCAAACAGAAGTTAAGTGACTTGCTCAGGTCACTTAGCTAGTAAGCATTGGAAGCTAGATTTGAACTCAGGTCTTTCTGACTCCAGACCTCATGTTCTATCCATTGCACCTAAGGTTTGCAAAATATTTTACAAATATTGTCACCTCTTACCCTCACTCCAACTCTGGCCAGTAGGTGCTTTTATTAGAGATCATTTTACAGATAAGGAAACTGAGGCAGAAAGAGATTAAGTGAGTTGTCCAGGGTCACATAGTCAATTTGGGTGGATTTTGACTGAGGTCTTCCCAACTCTCATCTGGCACTCTATTTACTGCATCATCCTGCTATCTCTAAAAAGAAATGATTCAATTGTGTAAACCTCTAATGTTTTGGGTAAAAATAAGAGATTGAACTTGTTTCTGTAGCTACATCAAGAGGCAGCATGGCACAAAGCAAAGACTCTCTTTTGGAACTCAGAGAACCTGGATTTAAATTCCCCTCCCATATTTATTACCTGGGTGATGTTGAGGAAGTCAATTAACTTTTTTAAGGCTTGGTTTCCTCATCTTAAAAATGAGAGTTGAACTAGATGCTCCTTTGAGATCTTTTCCAGCTCTAGGGCTGGGATCCCAAGTCTAGCTTTTTGCTTTGCTCACATATATCAAATTATATACTCTTTTCTCTTTCCATTCCCCTGAGAACTTTTCCTCACCCAATGATTAATGGTAGTCAGTCAACATTTCAGGTTATCCCCCTTTGTTGTTGGTTTTTATTGACCTGTGATTACACTGGTGCAGGGGACTTGTTGGTGACCAAACTCTTCCTACCAATCCAGGATTGGCAACAATCTGCAATTTTTGTTGCTGTTAGTTGTAGGGGATAAAGCTGGAACAACTGAGAGCACCATATTATGGACCTTGAATGACTGGTTGAGTTGGGAGTTGTATTTGGGTAGCAATAGTGAACCACTGCAAATTGGAAAAATGGGGAAAAAATGATGCCTTTGTTTTAATACCATACTTTCTTTCTAGTCTTGACTGAAAAGTCCATTTATTCAGAAAACTTTCAAATGCTTCCACTTGCTAGTCAGTCTCCCATCACCTTTTGTTTATTTTGTATTTTTTTGCATATCCACACAATAGATAGAATGTAGTTGCATAGAGATGAATATAGATACATTCTGATACAATGTAAGCACATTGAGGACAGGGATTGTCCTTTTGTTGTCTTTGTAGCTTTAGGATTTAGCACAGTGCCTGCACACTCATCTATCATAGATGAAAACGCACAAAGACAATTGTCATCCTCGATTACCGAGAGACTACTACTACAGTGCCTGCTACATAGGAGGTACTTACTGAAACTTTGTTGCTTAATTAAGAAAGCTGAGGTCTAACTATGTGACCTGAGAAAATTTACCTAACTTCTATGGGCTGATTCAGTTCCTTGATCAGAAGACTGAGTCAGATCTCCTCATCTAAGGAAAATGAGGAACTGACCTCTAACATTACTTCCTGCCTGGGTCTATGAACCTATAAAGAGAATCATGACCATTTCCATGCCACTTACGATTTGCAAAACACATCACCAGTATTATCTCATTTGATTCCCAAGATAAAATGTGAGTTTGGATGTGTTAGGGCTCTCATTTTACAGATTAGGAAACTGAGTCTAAAAGAAGTTAAATAATTGACATACAGTCCCACAGCAAATAAATGGATGAGACAAAATTTGAACTGAGGACCTTTTGACTCCTAATCTGCTACTATCCATTGTGTTTCCTATCTGTCCCATATCATTCCACCTCCTTAGTTGGCACCTGAACCCAATTTGTGTGACTGCAAATAGACTCACCTATGCTAAATGAAAGATGCCCCAAAGAAAAGGATGCTTGCTGGGGTCGGGCCCTAAAGAAGGCAGATTGAAGGGTGGCTTTCTCCATATATCAGCTTCAGTGAAGCACAGGGAATATCTTTCCCTCTGAGACAAAAGCTGCTTTGAAAAACAACCTTTGATTTCCAGGTTAACTTCCCAAATGCAATCATCCCGACTTGTTTCTCACCCTCTGAACCCCATTTGTAATCTGCTTATCCCCCTTGCCACCTGATTGCAAGATGGAGTGGGGCTATTGCTCAGTGTCAGACAAGGACGAGATCAGAATGCAGTTTGAGGCTCCTTCCCAATCTCTTCAGGGCCTCACAGGTCTTGCTGTTAACAGATTAGGGGCTCGCCAGGTCACGAGCATTCACAGACCTGCTCTCTTTGTATTTTTCCCTTATCTTGTCATCATATACTATGTTTTTGCTGATTTCTTGCCCTGAGTCCACAGCAGGCATCTGCTGCTTATCCTTGAATCCTCGATCCAAATTAAGGACAGGAAGTGATGGATTCAGTCCATTTCATGATTGTAAAAACAATTTTATTTGTCTGAGTTTTCTTTGATTCTTAAAGAATCATTGACTCTCAGGATTCAAAGGGAAACAGAGACCATCTTGTTCAACCAGGAAACTAGAACCATTTAGCTTGGAAAAGACTTGGAGGGGATCTTGATGACTATCTTAAAGATCTTAAAAGTCTGTTATAAGGAAGAAGGGATAGACCTGTTCTGTTTGTTCCCAGATAGTCGAATTAGGGGAAGGTAGAAGCCTCCCAAGAGATCATAAAAGGAAATACTTCCTAAACTTGAGAGTTCTCCTGATGATAGGAAAATGCTACCCCAGGAGGTAATGATTTCTCCTTCGTTGAACATCTTCAATCAGAGGTTGGATGACCTTGTTGGGTACGACCTAGAGAGAGCTCTTGTTCAAGTATGCGTTGGGCTAGGTGGCCTTTGAGCTCTTCCAGTTCTGAAACTTGGTAGTTCTATGTCATGGTGCAGTCAGTGGTGGTAGTAACAATCATTGCTTCTTTCTTTCTAATCTCTGTTAAATAAAGTTACGTGACTTTTCACAACGAAACTTCAGCTAGAGTAATGTGGATTGACAGAGACAAATGAAATCATTTAGAAAACCCAAAATCTTCCTCCTGATCCACATCGTCAAGTCATCGGTGCTGCCCCTAAATCTTTGTGTGCCCTGGGAAAATCCTGTCCAAAATGGTACTTGCTACCTTCCTCCATAAACCTCGATCGCCTCCAAACATTCCTATTTCTTTTTCAAGCGTGATCATTCTTCTTGTCCCCCAGCTTCCCATTCTCGGTCATCTTTGACTCTTTCCTCCTACCTCCAGTTGTCAGTTTTTGTCTTTTCTTCTTTCGCATTTGCTCCCTTCTTAACCATTGCCATTCAGGTTGTCATCCCTTCTTGCCTAGGTTTTTGTAAAAGGTTCTAAAATTGTCTTTCCTCTTTTAGTTCCTTCCATTTCTAATCCCTTCATAGCTGCTAAACACATATTAAATGAATGGGTGAAAAAAGCCTTTATTCAGTGCTTCCAGAATGTCAAGCATTATGCCAAATGCTGTGGACAGAAATCCCAAAGCATTGACAGTAGCTGTCATCAAGGAGCTTACATTCCAACAGACAAAGTTACACATAGAGGGGAGCAGTGGCCATCAAAAATCTTTTGCTTGGAAAATTACAGGGACAGCGAATGACACCATAGAGGAAGAGATCAATATGCACTGTATTTCTTTTTTTTTTAAATTTTATTATTATTTTTTAAATTTAAAAAATTTTAAAATTTTATTTAATTGATTAATGCAAAGGTTTGTCTATGTTGCTCCCCTGCTCAAGAAGCTCTGCTGCCTCCCAGATTCATCTAAAGTAAAATACAAATTCCTGTTTAGTCAGGCCACAAGAATTTATTTATTTATTAAGCCCCGGGGGTACAAAGAAAGGCAAAGCTATTTTACCTGCCCTCAAAGAGCTTACATTCTAATGGGGGAGACATGAAAATAATTATATACATACAAGATATATAAAGAGTAGAGAAGGAAAGCATGGATAATGGTGGGTGGGGATCCAGAAAGGACTCCTGTGGAAGGAGGGAATTGAGCTGAGACTTGAAAGAATTCAGAAGAACCAAGAGGCAAGGTAAGAACATGCTAAGAGTGAGGGATAGTCAACAGAAGGGCTCAAAGAGATGGAGTGTTGGATTCTAGGAATGGCAAGAAGGCCAGCTGGGTTCAGAGAGGGCCTGCAGGGGAATCTGGAATAAAAAGAAACTCAAAAAGGTAGGAAGGAGCTAAGGATTTAAAGGACAAATGGAGGATTTTATATTTAAAGCTTGAAGAATTAGGGACCCCCTGGAGTTTATGGGGGGCAATGATCTAGTCAGACCCATACTGTATGGAAACCATTTGTTAGTTCTGCTGAGGATGGATTGGGGTTGAGAGAGATTTGAAGCAGGGGAAAGCAAACTTGCACTGTTGACCACAGTGTATGGAGAGAGAAGAGTGCATACGAGTGGACATACTGAGTTTAAGAAGTCTATTGGATATCCAATTAAAGATGTCTAAAAGGCAATTGGAGATTCAAAATTGGAGGTCATAAAAGAATTTGTGTCAGGATAGGTAGATTTTAGAATGCTCAATATAGAGATGACCTAGTAAAGTAGTATAGAGGGAGAAAAGAAAAGGGCCCAACACAGAACCCTGAGGGTAGAGGCCATGATCCTTGGTCTGGAGGAGGATCCAGCAAAAAGCGCAGAGGAGGGGCAGTCATGGTAGGATCATTGATTTAGAGCTCACAATTTCTATAGAAACCATCTAGTCCAGCTCTCATTTTTTCTTATTTTAAAAAGCAATCTCTGCCCTTAAGGAGCTCACAGCCTACAAGATGCAAACGAATATGTACAAAAGCAATAGAGTTGGGCTAAATTGAAGATTTTTAAATTTTTAAATTTAAAAATTTTAAATTTTTAAATTTTAAAATTTTAAATTTAAAAATTAAAAATTTTATTTTTATTTATTTATTATTTTATTATTATTTATTAATTATTTTATTATTTTTATAATTTTTTATTATTATATTTATTTAAATTTTTAAATTTAAAAATTTTAAATTTAAAAATTAAAAATTTTAAAAGCTTTTTATTTTTTCCCCAGATTACATGCCATACAATTTAAAAATAATTGTTTTCTGACATTTTGTAATCCATGTTCTCTCCTCTTCTCCTCCTTTCCCTTTCACAAGATGGAAGGTAATATGATATAGCTTATGTCCTATCATGTAATACATATTTCCATGCTTGTCATGTTGTGAAAGAAGATATATTTATACATATGTATATACACACACACACATATATATGGCTTATACAAGAAAAAAAAAACAACTCATAAAGGAGATAAAGTGAAAAATAGTATGTTTCAATCTTCATTCAGACTCTATCATTTCCTTCTGTAAGCCTTTTTCATCATGACTGTCTTGGAGCTGTCTTGGATCTTTGAATGGCTGATAACAGTGAATTCATTTACAAGTGATCATCATACATTCATTATTGCCGTTACGGTGTATACTGTTCTCCTGGTTCTGCTCACTTACTTTGCATGATTTCATATAAGTCTTTCCAGGTTTTTGTTTTATTTATTTTCTTATGGTCATCTTTTTTTTTTTTATCATTTCTTATGGTAAAATAGTATTCCATTGCAATCATATACCACAACTTGTTCAGCCATTCCCCAATTGATGGAAATCCTTCAGTTTCCAAGTCTTTGTCATTATGAAAGAGCTGCTATAAACATCTCTGCACAAGTAGTTCCTTTACCCCTATCTTTGATCTCTTTGGGATATAGACCCAATAGTGGTGTTGTTGGATCAAAAATATACACAGTTAGATGGCCCTTTGAGCATGGTCCAGATTGCTCTCCACAATGGTTGGTTCAGCTCACAGTTCCACTAACAGCATATTCATGTCCCAATTTTCTCACACCCCTTCAACATTTATCATTTTCTTTTTTTGGCTTATTGGCCAATCTGATAGGAATGAGGTGGTACCTCAGAGTTGTTTTGATTTGTATTTCTCTATCAATAGTGATTTAGAGAATTTTTTTCACATGCCTAAAGACAGTTGATTTCTTTAATTAAGAACTCCCTGATCTTATTCTCTGGCCATTTATCAATTGGGCAATGACTTGTATTATTATAAACTTGACTTGCTTTTTCATATATTTGAGAAATTAGATCTTTGCCAGTGATATTTGTTATAAAATTGCCCCCCCCCCCATTTTGTAATTTCCTGTATTGGTTGCATTGGTTTTGTTTGTGCAAAATCTTTTTTAATTTAAAGTAGCCAAAATTATCTGCTTTTCATCTTATAATGTTTTTTTATGTTTCATTTGGTTGGTTTTCTTGGCAAATATACTAGAGTGGTCTGCCATTTCCTTCTCCAGTTCATTTTCCAGATGAGGAAACTGAGGCAAACAGGGTTAAGTGACTTGCCCACAGTAACAGAGCTAGTAATTCTCAGAGCTCATCTGTGAACTCAGACTCTCTAACTCCAAATCTAGAACTCTTTCCAAGGCTCCATGGCCCATCTACTTGGAACACTTTAAAGCTTTTGATTATATTCAAATGCTTTGAACTTTTCTCTAGTCATCTTTTCAGGTTGCTTTCGATCTGCTTAGATAACAAGTATGCAGATGGATGTCTCTTCAGACTAAGAAAGAAGCCTGAGTATGGTTCACCTAGAATGTTTGTCCTTTCACCCCTTCAATACTGCTTCAGGGAATTGTATTTGTCTTAAGAGCATTGATTGGGTGCTTTAATTGTCTTTGATGAACTTGATTGCACCTCTGCCAGGATGGATGGCTACCACAAGTTGACCAAAGAACAAAAGTCAGCAGGTAGGATGGTTTTTGCATTTTCATTTTGACCAGGAATTAGCTCAGAGCTCAGGTTTCTGCTGGACTTCACCAGGGAGTAACAGGGTCCCATCATGAAGCATGTACAAAAGCTTGGAGGATATGGAAACCTTTGGTTAACCAGGCTATTAGTTCCTACTGATAAGGCCTCATGATGGCATGATTGGGGATCTGTGGATCTGTGTCATGTTTAGGATAATAAATTGTACCTACAACACCAATGACCTTATTGGGCTGGGGACAAGTTCCCATGAGAGAATGGTATAATTCTCCCAAACAAGAGATATCAATACAATTATATTAAAAAGTCACAGTAATGGCTTTTTTCTGAATCACAAATCATCCAAAGCTTAATTCTTGTGTCTTCCTTCTGTTAATTACTTCCTCTTTATCTTTATGTAATTTGTTTCTATATTAGTTGTTTCACTAATGATAGATTAACTCTATGATATTTTATGGTTTAATACACCCATGTATCAACCACTTCATGAGCACAGGTGCCATCCATATACATGGCAGATAAAATCTGTTCCAGTAATCATGTTTCACATTTATTTTAAACATTTTATTGATGTATCCTGTTTTTTATATCACCTTAATTTATCAGGGGGGAGGCTAGGTGGCACAAGGAATAGAGCAATGGGTTTGGAGTCATGAAGACCTGAGTTCAAATCTAGCCTTAGACATTTACTAGCTGGGTGACCCTGGGTAAGTCACTTAACCCAATTTACCTCAGTTTCTTCATCTGGAAAATGAGCTGGAGAGGATAATGGCAAATCCCTCTAGTATCTTTGCCATGAAAACCCCCAAAGGAGTAGAAAAGAGTTGTATACAACTGAAAACGACTAACCAATAATTACTTAGGAATATGACAATTATAACAATAGCTAGCATTTAAAGAAAACTTTAGGGTTTGTGAAGTGCTCTCATTTTATTCTCACAACAGCCCTGTGAGATAGGTGCTAATATTATCCCTATTTTACAGATGAAGAAAAACCTAGACAAACAGAAGTTAAGTGACTTGCCCAGGTCACCTACATCATAAGAGGGAAAAAGCAGTATAGAAAAGTCAGCCAGAACATTAATGGAGTCTTACATTTTGTGCCCAAATCCCACCCATTGCATCTTCTCACTTCCCTGTTGCTGTAGAGGGCAACCCTGCCCTCCCTATCCCTTAAGCTCCCAGCCTAGGAGAAATCCTAGATTCTTCACCATCTCTCACCCTCCAATAACCAAACTGCTGAAAAGCCCAGTTGATTTCATCTCTGTTTCATCACCTCTCAAATAGGTTCCCTTCTGTCTTTTTTGTTTTTTTAAAACCCATCCCTTCCCTCATGGAATCACTACTGTGTGTTGGTTCCAAGGTAGAAGAGTGGTAAGGACTAGGCAATGGGGGTTAAATGACTTGCCCAGGGTCACCCAGCAAGGAAGTGTCTGAGGCCAGATTTGAACCCAGGACCTCCAACTCTGTGTCTGGTTCTCATTTCATTGAGTCACATAGTTGCCCCACTCTCTTTCTGTCTTCTGACATTGCCACCACCCTGGTACAAGTCCTCATTGTCTCATGCTTGAACTATTGAAATTACCTATTGGGGGTGGGGTCTGTCTGCCTCAAGTCTCCCCACTCCAATTCATCTTCCATTCAGCCACCAAAGTGATTTTCTTAGAGTGTACGTCTGACTATGCCATTCCCTTACTCAACAAACTCCAGAGGCTCCCTATTGCCACTGAGGTAAAATACCAATTGATCAATTGGGTACTCAAAGCCCCTTTAACCTGGTCCCCTCCTGTCTTCCCAGCCTTTTTATTCCTTACACCCCAACACATAATCTTTGATCCAAAGACACTGCTCTCCTGGCTATATACTCTCTCTCTCTCTCTTTGCTCTGGGCATTTTCTCTGGCTGTCCCACATTCTCAGAATGCTCTTCTTCCTCCCCTTTGACTACTGACTTCATTGACTTTTAAGACCTAACTAAAATCCCACCTTCTACAGGAAGCCTTCCTGACTTCCACCTAATTCTACTGCTTTCCTTCTGTGAATTACTTCCTCTTTATCCTACATGGAATTTGTTTATGCATATTTGTTTTCCTGTTGTATCCTCCATTAGGTTGTGAGCTCTTGGAAGGCAGGGCTTGTCTTTTGCCACCTTTAATATACTCAGCACTTAGCACAGTGCCTGGCACAGAGTAGGTGTTTAATAAATGTTTAATGATTAGCACTGATGACGTGGAGAGAAGTTTTTGTTACCATTAGCCACTGTAGGTGGGGTCAAGATACAAATTCTGCAAATTGCTCTACAAATATTAGCTCGTTGAATCCTCGTGATAACTCTGGATGTAGTATATGGAATGTACTCAGGATTCTCAAGGAGTATACAGGTTTGACAAGGAGAGCTTCGGTTTGGATAGAAGTTATGCCAGAAACTGAGTGAGTACATGTGCTTAAATCCTCAAGACTCCAAATACGTTGCCAACTTAAAAGTTGTGTCTTAAGAGTCTTCTCAGTAAAGAATAATAGCATACCTTGAGCAACAAACTCCACTCCTTTCAAACAAAACAAGCTGCCTTCTTAGAGGGAGCAGCCCAGTAGCTCAGTGGATTGAGAGCCAGACCTAGGGATGGGAAGTCCTGGGTTCAAATCTGGCCTCAGACACTTCCTAACTGTGTGAACCTGGGCAAGTCACTTGACTCCCATTCTGTAGCCCTTACTGCTCTTTTGCCTTGGAACCAATACACAATATTGATTCTAAGATAGAAGATAGTTTTTGTTTTTTTAAACTCTGGCTGTCCCACATTTTTAAAAAAGCAAAACACCTTCTAGAACAACTGGTATAAAGTTAGAGATTTTCCTTCCTTCCTCCTCTAACCTGAATGAGCAGCTTTTCCCCTGAATGACCATTTTCTATTGGCTGATTTATCAATAACAGGGCATTTTAAATTTCATTGATTTTTATTTTTACTAATTATTTTCAGTGATCAGTAAATTTCCTCCCTTCCTCTGACTCAGACTAAGCTGGCACTTATGCCAAGGAAAAAAGAATTAATTGAAAACATCTGATACAGAAAGTCTGTCTGCTGATGTATATACTGTTCTGTCCTCATAGCTCCCTGCCTCTCTGCCATGATAGGATCACTGAATAGAAGAACTGAAAGGAACTGATTTCAGCTTTGGGATTCTTGGTTTCGATAATTTTAATCCCATCATCATGAAAATTCAACTGGAAATCAGGCTCTGACCAGTCCAACTCCCCCCCAAATGAAGAAGAACCATTGAATCTATTGTAGCTTCAGACACTGTAAGCCCGATTCAAGGGGGTAACAGGGAAAAAGATGGCTCTTAATTTAGAAGTATATAAAGAGTGAAATTTCTTTAAAGAGTGACCACTTTATCTCATCCACAGCAGGACATCTGCCATGCTGAACTTTCAAAAGGTTCATGTTGCAAGTCCTTAATTGGACTAGAGCAACAAAAGGGAGGAAACTTATTTCTTCCCACCTCAAACGTGACTGATGGGGTGGGGGGAGACTTTTCTTAGAGGGGAAAAATATCTTTGTTGTGTACCCCTGTTGGGTCTTGCTTTAATCAGCCAAATGCTAAGTTGGAAGTCACTTGGATTTCTTTGCCAAGGAAAATGAAGAGAATGATTGTAGTATGGGAGGAGGCCACAGAAAAAAGTTCCCATACTTCTTGCGACAGATGGAGACATTAAAATGAAATATGGGTTACAAGAATGCCTTGTGAGCAGGGAGAGAGAGGACAGAGAGACCACCGTCTATGTGATGTTAGGAAAGCTATGATGGCTTCTTATCCAAATTATTAAATATTGCTCTTATCCTACTTAATAATGTCCTAGTTCTGATAATCTCTACTTATAACTAATTACATGCATAGTTTATCTAATATATTTTCTGATATTTCTTTGCATTAAGGATACTTAAGACTTGTATTTGGGGGGGCAGCTGGGTAGCTCAGTGGATTGAGAGCCAGGCCTAGAGATGGGAGGTCCTAGGTTCAAATCTGGCCTCAGCCACTTCCTAGCTGTGTGACCCTGGGCAAGTCACTTGACCCCCATTGCCTAGCCCTTACCACTCTTCTGCCTTGGAGCCAATACCCAGTATTGACTCCAAGACGGAAGGTAAGGGTTTTAAAAAAAAAAAAAGACTTGTATTTGGCTACTTTGGAGACAGGATTCTTTCATGTGGATTCTACTACCATATTTTTCAAATAGTGTGATTGCTGTCTACACTCCAAATAGTCCAATAGATCTTTGATCTTATCGGTATTGGAGACCTTACCTTCAATGGGTAGATTGTAATTTTTCCATTCTGCCCATTTGTGTGGCAACTATTCCTTTTCTTGTGGGTTCACTCAACATACTGGGACTGCACTTAATGTGCAGTAGTAAATGACCTAGTAACTAGTGTCTGACAAACCCAAGATCCAACCTTCTGGAAGAAAAACTCACTATTTGACAAAAACTGCTGGGAAAACTGAAAAACAATATGGCAGAAGCTAAGCATAGACCAACAACGTCTCATGCCATATACCAAGATTAAGTGAAGATGGATACATGACTTAGAAATAAAGGGTGACACCATAAACAAATTAGAGGAGCAAAAAATAATGTGCCTGTCAGAACCATAGATAAGGAAATCAATTATGACCAAACAAGACACAGAGAATATTACAGGAGATAAAGTAGGTCACTTTGATGACATTAAAGAGAAATCTGAGCACCTAGAATAGTATTTGGCATGTAGTATGTCTGTGTGGGGTGAGTTAAATTGAACTGGTCACTGAGAAGTGAAGGAGAGAAAAGATTCAAGGGCCATAGTGGCATCACAAACAAAAAGTAGGTCCATTGGGCTAGAGGGCAGTGTATGTGATGTGGAATCAGACAGGAAACAGAAGTCTGGAAAGACAGGTTGGAGCAAGGTTCCGGAAGAAGTGGACTTTCTGATGTGCCTGAAACAAATCCCAGGCAGCAGCTCTTTGTCCTTTTCAGCATCCACTTCTTTTCTATTAATGGCCCCTTTTGTGAGCCTTTGGTTGCTTAAGGAGAGGGGAGTTTCTGGGAAGAAGGAAGAGAGAGAGCCCCGACTCCATGAAAGATATTCACCTCATATTTTTCTTCTTTAGCATCAGACGACCAACCCAGCTGTTTTCACCCAGTCCACAAAACTGCCTGATGAAGCTGCTGACTCTTATGGTCTAATGATAATGATTTGTGGAGCAGACAGTACTTTTTTTTTGCCATCATTCCTGGGGCATTTTCAAATTGCTTTGGAATGTCAACAGCAACAAAAAAAATTACCCACGTTGCAATTTTGTGTGCCCTGAACACCTGTCGAGAAATAATCTCTTGCTTCATCAGTGACTCGATGCTGGTATCTCCAACCAGAAGCCTTCTTCTTCAGGGCTTGCTGACTGAATACTGAGATGCTTGAGAGCCTGGGAATTGCATGGCAAATAAACAAAGGATTTTAATTCATAATCATCATTAAGCCTCTCAGAGCTGTAATAATGAAAGAGGGAATAGGCACAGGGAGGAGAGCAGGGCATGGATGCTTTCCAAAGGAAACAGTTTAGACACACAAAGAACCATGTTCAAAGAGCTACCAGGAGAGAAGCAGCTAATCTCAGTCAGGAAGCCTTAAATTCAGCTTCTTTCTCTGACACAAATGGATTGTGAGACTCTGTCTGTGCCCCAGGCTAGAAATCCCGTTCTGGGGATGACAGATCAGTTGGGGGTCAAACTGTCCTAGACTAGGACTTCCCCACTTGGATACAATTACAGGCAAACTTGGACCACCTTCCCTTTCACCCCAGCAGATACTCACAGAGCTTTAAGCATTTTACAGCTCAGTTTTATTTCATTTACTTTTATCCTCACAACAACCCAGCCGTGGGAGTAATCCAGGGTTAGGGTTTGACAATGGATGAGTAGGGATGAGAAGTTACAGGACAAGAGAGCAAGGGACTTGAGAGTAGAAGCTGTTACATTGTTGATCTGGTTAACTACAGGGTCAAGACTCAGCAAGCAGGAAAGGGAAAGCAGTATAGAAGCCTGGTCTGGGAATATGTGAAGCAGGGAAGCGTTGGGACCAAAATGGGGCTAGAAATAAGGTTAGAAAGCTTTAGACCTCTACATCTTCCTCTGTTTCTTTGTAGTAGTCATTCACAAGTTCTTAGAATTATTATTTATATTATTATATTTATTTATTGCAAGTTGTTTAACGATGCACTAATTATCATCGAGCATTTGTTTGTTTCCATTTCCCCCAGTGAACCTTTTTAAGAATGTATGTATATTGGGGGCAGCTGGGTAGCTCAGTGGATTGAGAACCAGGCCTAGAGACGGGAGGTCCTAGGTTCAAATTTGGCCTCAGCCACTTCCTAGCTGTGTGACCCTGGGCAAGTCACTTGACCCCCATTGCCTAGCCCTTACCACTCTTCTGCCTTGGAGTCAATACACAGTATTGACTCCAAGACGGAAGGTAGGGGTTAAAAAAAAAAAGAATGTATGTATATTATCCCTCCTCCAATACTGTAAGTTGCTTGTGCTCAGGGACTATTTATTTCTAATTTCTAACTTATATGACCTTCCAGTAATTCTCTTTGATGCTAAGTTGCTGAGTAGGTTTCCATCTGAGGCAATTTAAAATCACAAGTCCAGAAAAATAGCAAATAATATATTTAGGGAGATCTCGAATGCAAAGAAGATGGAACAAAGATTTCTGTAAGCCCTAGAGCTAAGCATTAAAAAAAGATAAGAATTTGAAGAGGTAGGTGTGAGGAGAGAGTGCATTCTAGGCATAGTGCACAGCCTGTGCAAACACACTGAGATGGAGATGGACTTTTGGGTATGAGGAATAGAAAGTACACCAGTTTGGTTATATCAGAGAGTGGCTGATTCCAGAAAGGAATGATCGAAATTAGAATGTGTGCCGGAGAGATTGAGGAGGACCACATCCAGGAGGGTCAGGTGACAGTTGGGCTTGAAGAAATATGGGCGTCTGAAGACTTCATTTCTGCAATTATTTAGGACATGAGCAAACTCCATCTTGGCCCTCGCAATTTTGGAATCTAATTTGTAAGTTGTTGGACATTCCTTTTTTGACCTTGGAAGGGGAAAGCCATCTGCTCTTCTAGGTAGCCTTATACAAGTTAAAAACCAAACCAAACCAAGCATGAGAACTTTGACCAATGCCTGAACAACAACCAGTGTAACAGAGGACAGGGACAAATCCAGCAACTCATCCCCTGACATAAGGTGATAGACTAGGGGCAGCTGGGTGGCTCAATGGATTGAGAGCCAGGCCTAGAGAAGGGAGGTCCTAGGTTCAAATCTGACCTCAGACACTTCCTAGCTGTGTGACTCTGGGCAAGTCACTTAACCCCCATTTCCCAGCCCTTGCCTCTCTTTTGCCTTGGAGCCAATACATGGTATTGACTCCAAGATGGAAGGTAAGGGTTTATATAAAAAAAAATAAGATCATAGACTAAAGTTGCTTAATGAGACAGACATTTTGGATCATAGCTAATATAGGGATTTGTTTTAAATGAGTACAATAGGTCATAAGGGTTTTGTTTTTGTTTTTCTTTTCCAATGTGGGTGGGAAGAAAGGAGAGAAAGTAACACTTGTTCATTGCAAAAGCATTACAAGCATCTCTGCATTTGAAAAAGCCAGGGGGAGCCAAATGACACTTCCCTGTCTCTTATGCACATTTCAATTTCATTGGCCCAGTTTTAGCTGTGAGGTGTCATCTTCCCCTCCATTGAGACACCTTTTTTGTCAAACAGATATTGACCTCCTAGGAGGAATTCTATGCGCAGGGACATGAACAAGTCCAGAAATAGGGAAGGCGTCACAAAAATAACACATCCCGCTCCAGGGGACATGCCTTGAAGGCGAGAGATTGGCTTCTTTTTAGAATGAGAACCAAAAAAGTCAACTCAATTTCTGTAGAGACAATTGGAAAAGTTAAAAAAGAGGATGATCTTAGAGCAAGAACTATTCTGAGGATCTGAAAAGATGAAGTTTGATTCCTATGGAGTTGGTGGCTCAGTCTTTTGACAGTGACTTTCTCTCTTAGTTTCTGGGAGCCATTGAAAAGGAACCCAAAATAGTGAGGGACACGGAGTGCTAATGGACTAAGTGACCTTTCTTTCACAAGGTCACTTCTTCCTCTAAGTTACTGTTCTTTCATCTAAGATGCTAAGAGAGCACAAAGCACAGGCATGGCCCTTACCTTGGTGTTTGAATGCAAAAATGCCCAAAGGAAAGAGCTGAGGGTTCCTGGCTTCCACTACACTGTGATATTTGTGGCCCTTGGCATTGAGAAGAATAATCCTTTGAAAGATTTAGAATGACATTAAGCTGCAGAGATGTGAATATTTCTCCTCCCTCCCATTTCCTTGGATGTCAGCTGAAGGACACAGAATCTTTCCAAGAACAATAATTCAATTTGACTCAACAAATAAATTATTTAAAATTGACTCTACACATGTCCACTAAAGTCATTTTTCCCATCATTCTGTCATGGTTAAGATACAAAGTTCGGTTCTTGAACACGACACACATGGATTACAGACTCTACCGGGCCCCACCAAGCTAGAAGGGCTGTGAGTTTGGGCTTGGTGATAAATTATCTATTTGGTAGCCAATGGCCAAAATATGCCCTAGGATCATTATAGAGTCATTGGAGAGACCTGGGATTTCACCAGTGAAGAGAATTCCTAATGTTGAAATTCCTTCTACCCTTATGAATCAACCTTTACACCACAACTGTGCTCTTAAAGAGTTGCTTTGTCCAATTGATAAGTGATCAAAAGATAGGAAGGGACAGTTTTGGATGAAGAAATCAAAGCTAACTATAACTACAGGAAATAATCCTCTAAGTCATGATTGGTTAGAGGAATGCAAATCAAAACGACTCTGAGATATCATCTCACACCTAACCGATTGGCTAAACTGGCAAAAGGACAAAATGATAATGTTAGAGAGGATGTGGGAAAATGGCGGCATTAGTACAGTGATGGTAGGACTGTGAACCAATCCAACCATTCTGGAGAGCAATCTGGAATCATGCTCAAAGAGTTATAAAACTGTGTATACCTTTTAACCCAGAAATGCCACTGCTAGCATTATTTCTTAAAGTGATCAAGGAAAATGGAAAAGAAATTATATGTTCTAAAATATTGAGAGCAGCGTTCTTTGTGGTAGCAAAGAGCTGGAAATTGAAGGGATTTCTAGCAATTGGAAAATAGCTAAAGAAGTTGTGACATATGATTGTGATGGAATACAACTGTGCTGTGAGAAATGATGACCAGGTAATTTGGGGAAAAGAGGAAAGATCTACATCAAATTATGAAGAATGAAATGAACAGAACCAAGAGAACATTATATACAGCAACAGACATTTTGTTTGAAGAATGACTCATGTTTATCCACCTCTAGAGAAAATATTGATAAATAGAAATATGTAAGACATAGTTTTATATGTACATATATCTTTTTATCAAATGATGCCAAGAGGGTTGAGAGGGAGGGTGTTAACTGAATATTTAAATGTAACAAACAAACGAATGAATTAAAAGAAAGTTTTTTGGCACACTTAGAGGTTAAGTGATTTGTCCAGGGTTACATGGCCAGTATATTCCAGAAGTAGGTCTCAAACCTAATCTTTTCTGACTCAAAGACAAACTTTCTAACCATTCTGCTATGATACTCAAAGAACAAATTTAGAAGGCAATGCAGAGACCAATGAATTGCTTATTCTATTTTTTTGAGACACATGGAGGTTAAATTAATTGCCCAAGGATTTAAACTTGTGTTCTCTGACTTCATAGTTGGTATTCTTCCCATCATGTCTTGTTGACTCTTTAGATGGGGATTCTAATTCAGCTCTCCAGGTCTGGTGCTCAATCAGTTGTCCATTCTACCTCCCAAAGTATTATTTGAAAGTTCCATGATTAAAAATAATACCATTTCCAGGAATCTGAAATCCTGTGTGCTGAGACTCCTTCACACCACCTAAGATTCTACATTTAAAAATGACTTTCATATTCTCCATTGAAATCCTTTGAATTAATTGGATTCTACTGAAATCTAACTTCATTCTTATTTCTTTTCTGGGAGAGGACTCTAGTTGGGGGACTAATTTTGTAATTTGAAGTATCTTTATATTGAATTGGATGAAAGAGCCCTATCAACACCAGGTTTAAGACTAGAGCCATATGAGATTTTGGTTGTGAGAGGAATTCATGAAGTTGAGTTTATCATTAAAATTCAAAGAGAGGATGATGTCAGTATATACAAAAGAGCAAATTTGCAACATCTTCTTGAATAATTTAAGGACCAAGGCTAGAAATAGCTGTCATGTTCTTGTCCCTGGTTGGTTTCTAGGAAGACCCCTTTAGATTGGAATACATCCTCTGGCTTAGAGTTATAAATATAATCTGCTGTAGGGACCTTAAAATAACCTAGTCATATACTATTAGTGCTCATAAGCTGACAATGCTGATCTCCATTCATTGTTGTTTCCCTTTCATTTCCAAGAGGACTAATGACCTCACAGGTCATGTCTTCTGTGTGTGCATGGGTGAGATTTGGATTTAGATGTGTTAACCCCTCAGGTTACTTCTAGGTTCCCCTGGGGGGAAGAATAATTAATGAGCTTCTGGGGACCCAACCTGGTTGTAAATTTGGGTATGGGGGGAATAGACCCAGAGCAGGTAGTATTCTACTTGACTTACAGATTCCTGCTACTAGTTCTAGGTGTGATCTTCAAGAAGTTGTTTATAAACAAATATTCTTAAAAGACAAAGAACCTACTGGCACAAAAATATTTATAGCAGCTCATTTTGTGGTGGAAAAGAATTGGAAATTGAAGGGATGTCCATTTAATTGGGGAATGGCTGAACAAACTGTGGCATATATTGGTGATGAAATACTCTGGTGCTGTAAGGAATGATGAACAGGATGAATTCAGAAAGAGCTGGAAAGATCTGCATGAACTGATGCAGAGTGAAATAAGCAAAACCAGGAGAACATTGTATACAACGACAGCAATATTGTGAGATGATCAACTGTGAAAATCTTAGCTACTCTCAGCAATACAGTGAGTGAAACAGGACAGTTCTGAGCAATTTGTGACTATCTTATTCACTTCCAGAGAAAGAACTGTTGGAGTCTGAATACAGATCAAAGCATATAATTTTTCATTTTAGTTTGTGTTTTTATTTTGGGGTTTTGGTTGTATATGATTGCTTTTATACAAAAATGAAGAATATAGAAATATGTTTTGCATGATAATACATATATAACCCAGATTGAATTGCTCACTAGTTCCAGGATGGGAGAGAGCAGAAAGGGATGGAGACAATTTCTATCATATAACTTTGGAAAATGTGTATGGAAATTTGTTATTAAATGTAATGGGTAAAAGCAGATATCTTTATAAAAATAATTCTGAACCTTAGAGAAAGAAGTAATCCAACTTCCAAATAACCTAAAATACTTCATTTAAACAAATTAAATATAACTAGTTTAAAGTAAAATAAAAAGGATAACTATAAAGTCCTTCACTTGGGTTCCAAAATCCAGTGGACTGATAAGGGGTGAAGTTGGTGGCCAGGTGTGCTAAGATAATAGTCCATCTGTAAAGGTTTTAGGACTTTTAGTGCATTTCAATATGAGTTGAAAGTGTGATTAGATATCTCAGAACACAGTCAGATTGCCTTGAAAGGTATTGTAGACAGGGAGCTTATAGTCTTACTATCTTCTTCCCTGGCCACATGTAATAGCCTTTCCTGTTCAATCTTGGGTACCAGCTTTCAGGGAGGAAATTGAGAAGCCATGGAACTTCCAGAAGACAGTAACAAAGATGATTAAGATGACTAGAGACCATATCACATAAAGAAAAGTTGAAGGAACCTGGAATTTAGCAGAGAAGACTTCAGGCATTGTTTTCTGAAGCAGAGAAGACACGGGGCATCGTTTTCTCAAATACATAAAGTTCTGCCATTGCTCTGCTTGACACTAAGAACACAGAATTAGCTGGGTAGCTTAGTGGATTGAGAACCAGGCCTAGAGATGGGAGGTCCCAGGTTCAAATCTGACCTCAGCCACTTCCTAACTGTGTGACCCTGGGCAAGTCACTTGACCCCCATTGCCTAGCCCTTACCACTCTTCTGCCTTGGAGCCAATACACAGTATTGACTCCAAGACGGAAGGTAAGGGCTTAAAAAAAAAGAAGTATAAAGGTAAGATGGTAAAATCTGAGATAGGCAGAATTAGGTTATTTGGCAGAGAAAATAAACAAACCACCCAACCACCAACTTCCAAACAAGGATTCAAGTGGAATGGGATGTCTGGGGAGGTGGCTCTGATATTGAAAATCCTGAAGCACAAGTGTGGAGGTCCATTTGGCAGGTCTGTTGGAGAGTGGACGCTGCAAGTGTCAAAGATCTTCTAGTCTTGTGAGAGAGTTCAAGTTGTTAAAGACCTTGGGGACTGTTTTCCTTCTCTGTTCAAGTAGAGAGGAAGGCACTGAGACTGAGGACAGAGCTTTCTACTAGAGGGCCAGTTTTACAAAGGCACAAATGGAGAGGGTTTCTCTGGAAGGGAGGGTTTACCTTTACCATCTTGCAGTGGTGATGGTGATAGTGGATATTTTCCATGATCCTCACTCAATTCTTCAAATCCAAACTTCCAGAGAAATTGGGGAGGCAAAATCTACAGGAGTAACTATTAATTTTCAAAATTATGGGTGCTTATTCAAATGGCTGGAATGCTCAAGCAAACCCTCACATACCTTGTGGAGAATGTGGAGAACCTGGAGGTTCTTAGCTCCTTCCCGTGCCTTCTTTCAGTTGGGCAATCCTGGTACCATGCCTGCTATTTCATTCTGATATAGACTTCTTATGCCTGACCTAATATTTCATGCAAACACTTGTGGTTGGTCTTGTCCCATGAATCTTTGTGTTCTTTTGTTCAGGGCATGAGGGTGCAGCTCAGCTCTAGGAACACACAGGGAAGTTGTCTTTCCTAGCAAAGGGCTGGGATCCCAACCTAAAGGCCATTGCTAGAGAGTTTTCTCTTTCTAACTGGGGGCATATCATGTCCTATTCAAGATTTATAACTACACAGCCAAGGGTAGAATTACGATGAACCTGACCTTTGAAATCTCTCCCATCAGACTAGGAACCTATTTGTTCTCTTTATGTTGCCAACCCCCTTTTTTTTTGGTCACACATATATTAGATAGCTTTCTTACACATGCTAAGTAGGTGATTAACAAATAATTCTGAATACAGTCAGTGAGTTAAGACTGTAAATGCTACTCATTGAGACCTTGAATATTAAAAATGGCAGGAAACTTCAAGATAACCTTCATTTTACCTATGAAAATATCAAGTCTTAGGGAAATGACCTTACCCAAGTGATGCAGCTAAGAGTTGAGGCATTTGGGGATAGCTAGGTGACTCAATGGATTGAGAGCCAGGCTTTGAGATGGGAGGTCCTGGGTTCAAATGTGATCTCAAACATTTCCTAGCTGTGAGATCCTGAACAAGTCACTTAACCCCCATTTCCTCTCTTCTGCCTTGGAACCAATCCACAGTATGAATTCTAAGATGTAAGAGTTAAAAAAAATAATTGAGACATTTGAGTCTAGATCATAGGATCATAGATGTTACCCAAGAAGGGACCTGAAGGACCATTTAATCTAATGATCTCATTTGACTGATGAGGAAACCAAAGACCAGAGTAGTTAAAGAGTTGCTTAAAGTTACATAGGAAGGAGGTGTTAAAGGTAGGAGTTGAACTCTAATGTCTTGTCTCCAATTATCCCTTTCAACTCCTCACTACCACTCACCCATTTACATACAATCAGTTGGCAAGTCTAGATGTTTCAACTTGCTTAACATCTCTTTCTGTTCTCTGACACTGCAACATCCTGACTCTGCCAACCCTCATCACTTCATTCTTAAACTTCTGCAATCACTTCCTGGTGGGTTTCCCTGCCTCAAGTCACTTTCATCTAAAGTCCCCCTTCCACTTGGCTGTCAAATTGAGTTTCTTAAAGCGCGGGTGTGATGGTGTCACCCTCCCTCCAATTCAATCTTCAGTGACTCCTTATTGCCTCTAGAATGAAATATAAACACCTTGATTGGGCTTCAAAGCTCCCCCTAGCCTGAGCCCTTCCTGTCTTTCTGGGTGCCTCACACCTTACTCCTGTCCACATTGTGATTCAGTGAGACTGGTCTGGCTATTCCTTGAACAAGATATTCCAGCTTTTGACTCTGGGCATTTTCAATTGCTTTGCCCTCCAGCCCTGGAACTCTCCCCATCTTTGTCTTTACTTCTTAACTTTCCAAAGTTTCTTTCAGTTTTAGCTTAAGCCCCACCTTTCCCAGAATCCTCCATTAGGACCCCTTAATTAGGGTCTTTTCTGGGATCGTCTCCAATTTATCCCAACTCTATTGCTTTTGTACATATTAGTTTGCATCTTGTAGGCTGTGAGCTCCTTAAGGGCAGAGGCTGCTTCCCCTGCCCCTTTGTGACCCCTGGCAGAGTAGGCATTTAATAAATTCATGTTTATTATACCATCCTTCCTTCCGAGTCTTTCGTCTCACCCTTGAACTCTCTCTGCTGTAGAAACTTGCCCATCTGTGTATACAATCGAACACTTGAAAGTTTAGTTCATGTTATTACAGAGAAATGAAGGGTGGAAAGTGGAGGCAATCCACTGACTGTTGCCTGTTTCCCCAGCTGACCTTTGGGGAAGCTTGCACTTATATTATCGTTGACTCCATGGAGGACTGAGAGTTAGAAAACGAGCAGCAATCCCCTTTAGGCAGGTTTGGCCATTTTAATACAAAGTGCATTGAATGTCTCTATTTTATTAACAGTTAATGTGTTTAGGAAAAGGCAATCCCCAGCTACCCCTGGGATGCAAATTTTAATCAGAACTGTATTTTATTGATGCAGTTGGCCCTTGAAAAATGCCAAATGGAAGCAGTGGGGCTTAAATCCAGAGCCACTGAACAAAGAGCCCTCCTTAAAATTTCATTCTGCATATAACTCCCCCAAATCGAATGCTACAATATGATGGAGTCATCAATGACATGGGAACAAAGGCTGAAGAAGTATGTATATGAGAAGAGACTCAAGGGGCCTGTAACATGGTATCATAGAAAGGGCACCGAGCTTGCTTCCAGGAGAAAGCTGGCTTCAGATCCTGACACTTGAAAATCAACTTAAACTCTCTGAGACTCAATTTTCTTATCTGTAAAATGGAGATAATGTCCGTAAGGGCTTTGACAAAGAAGTGCTTGGGTTCATATGAGCTGAGGTATAGAATGTCAGCCATTATTATGATTACTATTGTTATTATTACTACTCTGTCTCAAATGAAAGCTGGAGAACTTGAGGCATTAATGAACTTGGATTATGGAACCAGTCACCCTCCCTTAGCCAAGGAATCCTGCATCAACCTAGGCAGACCCCATTTAACATGGTTCATTGGTTCCAAGAAAATGAGGGCCAACTGCATCAAAACAAAAAAGCATTCTCTTATTATCTTGTGCCATTGCAGAGAGAACTGGAAGGGTTCTTGTTGATTGAATGAGTGCCGATGAATCTGGAAAAGGTAAGTTGGAAACTGTTTTGGCAATGCTGAGCTACAATGGATGGGGCTCTGGAGTGGGAGTCAGGAACACGGGTTCAAATCCCACCTTGGATACATTTGACCTGTTTGAGCCAGAATGAACCTCATCTGTAACATGAGGAATTGCATTTCATCACCTCTAAAATGCCTTCTAGCTCTAGATCTTCGATGTTATGATGGAGAAAAGGAAGCCAAGGCAGCATTACTAAATTTTTTTAAAAATCTGGTCATTTATTATAGCTAACATTTGGAGAGGATATTTCTGTTATGGTCAATGGATCAATGAATGAGACTGTGCAAAGAGTAAGCTTGAGCTCTTCCAGATTTTGGTCTTTGCAGTCTAGGCTTAGAGGCTTAACTCAGGTTGCATCACCAAGGAACCGTGGAATCAGAGAGCTTGAAGGGCCCCAGCCCCAGCATACTAGCACCTTTTTATAAATGAGGGAATTGAGACCCAGAGAGAGGAAAGCATCTTGCTGTGCGTTAATGCCTGGCACATAGCAAGTACTTAATAGATGTTTGCAGATTGAGAGGGGTCAAGCTGGGATCAGAATTTTCTCCTGAGTCCTAACTTAGTGCCCTTCCATGTTACAACCTACTCTGGGTCTCTCCCTTGCCATCTCTGATATTCATTTTCAAATTGTGCTGGATTTCAACTTATAGCCATTCAAAAAAACACAACCCAAATATTGTCATTAAAAGTTTGTTTCAAAGAGAAACTCAAAATCATCAAAGGACCTTGACAATGACCTACTTTCCCATAAATTCACCAGAGTAGATTCCCCCAGCGTTAGAGACCCTCCTTCAGCATTTGAGGTCCCAATTCCATATCTTTTTTTTTTAAACCCTTACCTTCCGTCCTGGAGTCAATACTGTGTATTGGCTCCAAGGCAGAAGAGTGGTAAGGGCTAGGCAATGGGGGTCAAGTGACTTGCCCAGGGTCACACAGCTGGGAAGTGGCTGAAGCCAGATTTGAACCTAGGACCTCCCATCTCTAAGACTGGTTCTCAATCCACTGTGCTACCCAACTGCCCCCCCCCCAATTCCATATCTTAACATAATGAGTTTAATGGGTACCGAGTTACTATAGAATATTTTACAAAAAAGGCAACAGCAGCAAAGAGGGTTAAATGCATTTCCCAGGGTCACATAGTCAGTAACTATCTGAGGTCAGATATGAACCTAGGACTTTGCATCCGCCTGATTCTCTATCTACTGTATTACTTGGCTGAGCCATCTATAATACTTTCATGTTTCCAGATATTACCTCATTTGATCTTTAGAGGTAAGTCTATTAGTAACCCCATTTTACACTCAGGCAAAGGGCAGCTAGGTGGCCCCTGCGGTCAGAAAGACATCAAATCAAATTTGGCTTCAGACAGCATTTACTAGCTATGTGAACCTGGGCAAGTCGCTTTACCCTGTTTGCCTCAGTTTCCTCATTTGTAAAATGATCTGGAGAAGGAAATGGCAAACCATTCTAGTAGCTTTGCCAAGGAAACCGCAAATGGGGTCACAAAGAATTGGACATGACTGAGAGGACTGAACAGAAACAATTTGCACAGGGTTAAACAGCTAGTAAATGTATTGGGTCAAAAAGGACACCCAATCCAGAGCTCTATGCCCTTTGCCACCCAACTGCAGTCTCTAATTTACTAGTTGTCTAGCTATTGGCAAATCACATCCCCTTTGTAGGGCTCAATTTATTTATCTGTAAAATAAGGACACAATATTCATAGTACTTTCCCGGAACTAGTGAGGATCAAATGAAATAACATCTGTAAAAGGTTTGTAAACCTTAAATCTCCTTCTCAATGCCAGTTAATAATATTCTGAGTGTATCAAAATGCCAGGATTGGAATGTGAAGCCCATTGAGAGAAATTAAATAGCCTCAAAACCTTTGACCATGGAACATTTACAACAGAGTTCCTGATAAGTAGTGTCTGACACAGAGTAGATGCTTTTTAAGTGTTTGTAGATTGATTGATTTGCTCTGGATTTCTTTTATGCTACTTTGTAAAACTACTTGTAAATAAACAATCCCCTTCCTTCTGGCTTAGAATCAATACTAAGTATCAGTTCCAAGGCATATAAGAGTGATAAGGGCCAGGTAATGGGGATTAAGTGATTTACCCAGAGTCACACAGCTAGGAAATGTCTGAGCTGAGATTTGAATTCAGGACCTTCCATCTCCCAGCCTGGCTCTCTATCCACTGAGCCACCTAGTTGCCCTGGTTAAACGACTTTTTAGCAGCCATTTCTTTTTAGTAAAACCACCACAACAAATTTGAAAGGAATCTGATAGGCTATCATGTATAACCCTCTCCTTTCACAGATAAGGAAGCTGGGACTTGGCCAAGGTGACAAAATGATAAAGTTTGAATTCCAACCAGTTCTCCTGGTTTCTAGTTTACTGAGCCTTCTGTTACATCACAACAACTACCAAGAAACACTGGTTACTTCAGCATTAGGATCTTAGATTTGGAGATCGAGGAGATCTTCCAGTCAGGTGGTCTAACTCCCTTCTTTTGTAAGTATATAGAGTAGAGACCTGGTAGCCTGGAGGGCTTGGGTTTGGAGCGTGCTTCTGACATTTGTAAGTGGTGTGACCATGAGCAATTAACTCCCTAAACTGTAGCTTTCTCATGCGTACAATATAGGGATTGGAGTCCAGGGTTTCAGAGGTCCTTTCAGCTCTTTATTCACAATCTGAGGCTCCTACAGATGAGGAAACTGAGGTCTAGCAGATCAAATGTCTTACTTTAGGTATCAAAGCAACAAGTAGCCCAGCAGGAATTTGAACTCAGATCCTCCCCCCTCCATCTTGCATGCATCTATAGTATTATAAGTATCCCTTTTAGTTTTGTTTGCAGCATGATAAAGAAGCAAAGCCTGTGTGACCCCCACTTCCCTTTGGGGCAGCTCGAGTGTGTAGTTTTTCCTTTCAAGGAATAAATCTATCCTTGTTCTGTGTCTGCCTCCGCTGACTGACAAGATGTGCAATATCGAGTTTGTTAGAAGGAGAGAAACAATATAATTTTTGAAACAAGGTGGCTGGCTGGCAGAGTCACAAAATTGATCTTGCCTTGGAATTGTCCTGCTCTTCCTCGGGGTCTCAAAGTCTCAGCACCTCCAAGTCCACGGGTCTCTTTGATGAGTGATCACGGGCCCTATTTCAGAAAGTTATCTCAGCTAATATTCCAATAAAGTCATTCAATTCCAGAAAGGTATAACTTATAAAGAATAACTGGGTCTGGACCCTGAGGAAGGAGATAACTGGCTGGCTGCTCTCGAAGGGCTTCCCCATGCCCCATGAAAACAGATGAAAATGCTAGAAAATCTCATGGAAACGGGATGGTTCAATAATAGTCTGAAATATACTGCACAGGATTGTGCAGTAGTGTTACAGCTGTTAAACAAAGAGTTATGAGACCTGGGTTCAAATCCCAGCTCAGACTTTTACTGGCTGTGTGATCTTGGCCAAGGCATGGGGGCTAAACTTCTTTCTTTTCAGCATGGAGATAAAAACCCCAACTTTTGGAAGCATCCCCTTATGGAATGAAGATGTCTTTGGCTGCAGAAGGAGAGAAAGTGAGAAACAAATGATAGAGAGGGAAAGGGGCAATTGGAGGTGAAATCTCTGAGGAGAGATGCCTTGGAATATCTTTGTGGGTAAGTTAGATCGACACAAGGCTGGATAGTGGCACTGTTCCTTGTCAGGGTTGTCCACAGAGTCCAGTTATAGCACTCTGCAAAGGGCTTGTTGAAACAAAAATACATCAGAAACCCCTTCCAGTGAAGAGAGTCAAAGCTCAGAAAAGTAACAATCTTCGCAACTTCCCCTTGGTACTTGATTCTAAATGCCATGTCCTGGGCCATGAGAGATTCCGAGTCCCTGTAACTAATTTTTTTCTACTTGTAGGATATGAATTGAAATTAGGAACCATGTTGAATTATCTACACACTTTTGATTGCTCCTAAGAGGGGCACCTGTGGACAATGAGTACACTGGATTATGTTTCCTAGAACTCCTAGGTTTGGGGAGGCTTATATACACTTTGAAGGGGTTGCTCTCAGGATATAGCATAGTCTATGGGTTCAAAATCAAATGTTAGTTCTCTCTCTCTCCCTTTCTCGCTCTGTCTCTCTCTCCCTCCTTCATTCTCTCCCTGTCTCTCTCTGTCTCTCTGTCTCTCTCTCTCTCCCTCCTTCCCTCTCTCCCTGTCTCTCTCTGTCTCTCTGTCTTTCTCTCTGTCTCTGTCTCTCTCTCTCTCCCTCCTTCCCTCTCTCCCTGTCTCTCTCTGTCTCTCTGTCTTTCTCTCTGTCTCTGTCTCTGTCTCTCTCTCTCCCTCACTCCCTCTCTCCCTGTCTCTCTCTATCTCTGTCTCTCTGTCTCTGTTTCTCTCTGTCTGTCTCTCTCTCTGCCTCTATCTGTCTGTCTCTCTCCCTCTCTCTCTGTCTCTCTCTGTCTCTCTCTGTCTCTCCCTCCTTCCCTCTCTCCCTGTCTCTCTCTCTCTATCTCTGTCTCTGTCTCTGTTTCTCTCTGTCTCTCTCTGCCTCTATCTGTCTGTCTCTCTCCCTCTCTCTCTGTCTCTGTCTGTCTCTCTCCCCCCCCCCCCTCTTTCTCTATCTGTCTGTTTGTCTCTGTCTCTGATCTATTATCCCCTCCCTCATGTTACAGGTCAGTGACATATGCATTATTTATTAATGCTTTGTGGTTCACTTCTGGAGGGAGGGATTCCATTTGCCAAGGACCAATGGTTAGAATTCTTTGCAATACAGCAAATTCAGGGAAAAGCCAGAGTTTGCCAGAGGCCGGGAATCAAGGACTCATTATGGTTTGACAAAAATCTGCAGTCCCCATTCCCTATGTAGTGAGCTGGCTATGTCCTTTACGGAAAGAGTTAGCATGTCATAGAGAGGACTTGGGTTCTAATCCTATCTAAACGTAACTAGTTGTGTGACCCTGTGCATGTCCTCTAAGCTCTTTGAGCTCCAGTTTCCTCATACACAAAACAAAGGAACTGAACTACTAGCTTTAAATATTTGATCTTTGGAAGGGCAGAAGGTTAACCTCTCTCTGAAGATCATCTGAAGAGAACTCAACAATTACATCCACAGCCCTGATGGTGAGGGTGGGAACAACCAGCATCAGAGCGCCTGTTGAATACAAAGGAGAGTGGTTAGCAGCACTTCCTGGTGCTGCCTATCCAGTAGGGTTTTTATAATTAAAGATTGTGGTAAACCTAAAAGTACCAGAGAAATGAGAGTTGTGATTATTTACATTTATAAAGTGAGGGACCTGTATTACCAAATAGGAAAATAAAGATTCCCCCTGCCCCCCAAGAACTATAAAAAGGAAACAAGGAAGAACCCCCCCTCCCCCAGATGGAAGGCTCATTGGAATGAGAGGTGACTGGCTTCTAGTGATGTTCATGGTGAATATAAACTACTCAATGACTCCTCAGATTCTTTTAATTTATTTTCTATGTAAGTCATTCCTTAAAATACATACTTGCAGAGTTGGAAAGAACAGAAACACTTTAATATTCCTATGCCAATGATCTTGAAAATTTGGAGATTTCCTTCTAAATATCAAGACCATTTGAAGATTTATTGAAGGAACTAGGGAGATTTAATGTAAAAAAGAGGAGATTCAGTGGGCACATGAGATCTGGCTTCAAGTACCTGGAGGTGTAGCACATGGAAATGGAATTAGATTTGTTTGGCTTGGCTCCAGAGGGCTGAACTCAAAACCAAGGATGGCAGTTGCAAAGAGATTGATGTAGGTTTGATGTAAGAAAAAAAAATTCTTGTTGATTGGAGCTACTGAGAAATAGGAATGTCTTGCCTTGGAAGGGAGTGAGGACCCTCTCTTTGGAGATCTTCATTTAGAGCCGGAGGAGTCACTAATCAAGTATTTTATAGTAGGATTCATTTTGCCATGGGCTGTTCAAAATGGCAGCTGAAGTCTCTTCCAACTCCAAATTCTATTGTTTGGTGGAGGCTTCCTTGACCATTTGGTGATTTTTAAGAGGAGATTCTCATTGGATAACAGACTGGATTAGATGATATTTGGGCCATCTTTCAAATTTCAGATTCTATTAGCTTAGATTATCATCACTTAAGCTTTATAGTTTTCATTTTTCCAATCAGGAAAATGGAAAAAATAATATTTTTCTGCAGAACAAAAACATATGATTGTTCATGTGGTTTGATGTGGATATGATTGGGGTTTTAGTGTTAAAAGATCACTCTATTGCAAATATTAATAATATTTAAATAGGCTTTGAACAACAATACATATATAACCCAGTGGAATTGCTTGCTAGCTCTGGGAGGGGGGAGGAAAGAAGGGAGGAAAAATCTTGAATCATATAACCAAGGAAAAATATTCTAAATAAATAAAATATAAAAATATTTTCCCTTTCCTAACTCATAAGATTGACTTAAAAAATGTAAAAAAATCCCCCTGAAGACAGAACATATCTCAAGTTTTAAAATAGCTATGAGAAAAATGTGAAATGATGTATATCACAATATTGTGTATCAAGGAGCTATGAAAACATTAGGAGATAGTGATAATTAAGAATTAAAATCATTTCAATGATCTGTGGGCAAATCTTATTTTCGGATCATTGATCACACTGAAAATAGAGTACTCACTGGAGTCAATATAATCAACCTCATTATGGCCTGATTTGAACTTGGAGCTTTAACTTTCTATGTAGTTCATCCCTCAAAACCACAGATTCTTAAAGTTGGTTGGGACCTCCATACCAGCCCCGACAAAAGGTCATGAAGGCTTTTTTTGAAAACTCCAGTGTGCCAAACTCACTATCTTCCCAGCTGGCCAATCCAATTTTCCAACAGCACAAATTGCTAGCAAGTTTTGGTGATGGCTTGCTCAAATTGATTTCTTATCAATGTTAAATGATTTCTCCCAGAAAAGCCTTCTGGTGCCAAACAGAAGAAGTATTTGCTTTTCCATATTATAGGAAGCAGCTATAGAGGTGGACCAGTGTTCATGATGCTAGGTCTGGAATCCAGAAGACCTGAGTTCAAATCCTTCCTTAAACACTTATTAATAAGTGTGACCCTACATGATTTTTTTCTTTAGGACTACTAATAATTTGTCAGATAATAATAAAATTTTTCTACCAAATGAGATAATATGTAAATAACTTTGGAAACTATAAAACACTCTGCAAGTATTGGTGATTACTTTCTTGTTTTGTCATTTTTTAGTCATGTCCAATTCTTTGTGTTCCCACTTAAGGTTTTTTTTTTTTCAACATTGTTTTATTTGGTCATTTCCAAACATTATTCATTGGAATCAAAGATCATTTTCTTTTCTTCCCTCCCCCCCCCCTCCCATAGCCCACCTGCGATTCCACTGGGTATCACATGTGTTCTTGATTCGAACCCATTTCAAAGTTGTTGGTATTTGCATCAGAGTGTTCATTTAGAGTCTCTCCTCAGTCATTTCCTCTCAGCCCCTGTAGTCAAACAGTTGCTTTTCATCGGGGTTTTTACTCCCACAGTTTATCCTCTGCTTGTGGATAGTGTTTTTTAGATCCCTGCAGATTGTTCAGGATCACTGCATTGATACTAATGGAGAAGTCCATCACCTTCGATTGTACCACAGTGTATCAGTCTCTGTGTACAATGTTCTGGTTCTGCTCCTTTCTCTCTGCATCACTTCCTGGAGGTCGTTCCAGTCTCCATTGAATCCCTCCAGTTCATTATTCCTTTTAACACAACAGTATTCCATCACCAACATATACCACAATGTGTTCAGCCATTCCCCAATTGATGGGCATCCCCTCGTTTTCTAATTTTTGGTCACCACAAAGAGAGCAGCTATGAATATTCTTGTACAAGTCTTTTTCCTTATTATCTTTTTGGGGTACAAACCCAGCCCACTTAAGGTTTTCTTGCAAAGGTACTGGAATGGTTTTCCATTTTCTTGTCCAAATAATTTTACAGATGAAGAAACTGAGGTAATCAGAGTTAAGTGGCTTGCCCAGGGTCACACAGATAATACATGTTTGAGACCTGATTTGAACTCAGGAAAATGAATCTTCCTGACTCCAGGTTCTGCACTCTTATTAACTGTACCACTTATCTGCCCTTATTATCATGATAATAATCCTTCAAATATGTTAAGACAATTTCCCAGTTTTCCTTAAATATGTTATTCTTCAGATTGAATAACCTGCAATACTGATGTAATTGGGGACAGACCAAGGAGGAACCTGATCCTTGAGCATATGCAGCATATCCCTATCTGCTGACAATCTGATGCTTAAGTGAGTGAAGGTTTGGTGTTATGTGGTGATGCATTTTCTAACTGACTTTAGAGCTGAAACTGAGATTACCTACAAAATAATCTCCTATTTTACTCTTTCCTGATTGGCTTTTCAGTGAAGAGGACTGGCTGGGTAGGGAATAGTGTGAGTTTTCTCTTCTACTGGCAGCCAAGTGGCCAACAGTTCATGGTATCTCATTCTTGCCTTTCTTTCTTTCTTTCTTTCTTTCTTTCTTTCTTTCTTTCTTTCTTTCTTTCTTTCTTTCTTTCTTTCTTTCTTTCTTTCTTTCTTTCTTTCTTTCTTTCTTTCTTTCTTTCTTTCTTTCTTTCTTTCTTTTCTTTCTTTCTTTCTTTCTTTCTTTCTTTCTTTCTTTCTTTCTTTCTTTCTTTCTTTCTTTCTTTCTCCCTTTCTCTCTTTCTTTCTCTCTCTCTCTCTCTCTTTCTTTCTTTCTTTCTTCTCTCTCTCTCTCTTTCTCTCTCTCTCTTTCTTTCTC